>NC_069500.1:607850432-608070432 GCF_027579735.1 Bombina bombina | reverse complement strand
ATGAAGCTCAGGGTTGCTAACTGAGGCCAAGCTAGAAGAGCATTGAATATTGCTCTTAACTCTAGAATATTTATTGGGAGGAGTTTCTCCTCCTGAGTCCACGATCCCTGAGCCTTCAGGGAGTTCCAGACTGCGTCCCAACCTAGAAGGCTGGCATCTGTTGTTACAATCGTCCAATCTGGCCTGCGAAAGGTCATACCCTTGGATAGATGGACCCGAGATAGCCACCAGAGAAGAGAATCTCTGGTCTCTTGATCCAGATTTAGTAGAGGGGACAAATCTGAGTAATCCCCATTCCACTGACTTAGCATGCATAATTGCAGCGGTCTGAGATGCAGGCGCGCAAATGGCACTATGTCCATTGCCGCTACCATTAAGCCGATTACTTCCATGCACTGAGCCACTAACGGACGTGGAATGGAATGAAGGACACGGCAAGCATTTAGAAGTTTTGATAACCTGGACTCCATCAGGTAAATTTTCATCTCTACAGAATCTATAAGAGTCCCTAGGAAGGTGACTCTTGTTAGTGGGGATAGAGAACTTTTCCACATTCACTTTCCACCCATGCGACCTCAGAAATGCCAGAACTATCTCTGTATGAGACTTGGCAATTTGAAAGCTTGACGCCTGTATCAGGATGTCGTCTAGATACGGAGCCACCGCTATGCCTCGCGGTCTTAGAACCGCCATAAGTGAGCCCAGAACCTTTGTAAAAATTCTTGGGGCTGTGGCCAACCCGAAGGGAAGAGCTACAAATTGGTAATGCCTGTCTAGAAAGGCAAACCTTAGGAACCGATGATGATCTTTGTGAATCGGTATGTGAAGGTAGGCATCCTTTAAGTCCACTGTGGTCATGTACTGACCCTCTTGGATCATGGGTAGGATGGTCCGAATAGTTTCCATTTTGAATGATGGAACTCTGAGGAATTTGTTTAAGATCTTTAGATCCAAGATTGGTCTGAAGGTTCCCTCTTTCTTGGGAACCACAGATTTGAATAAAACCCCTGTCCCTGTTCCATCCGCGGAACTGGATGGATCACTCCCATTACTAGGAGGTCTTGCACACACCTTAGGAATGCCTCTTTCTTTATCTGGTTTGCTGATAACCTTGAAAGATGAAATCTCCCTTGTGGAGGAGAAGCTTTGAAGTCCAGAAGATATCCCTGAGATATGATCTCCAACGCCCAGGGATCCTGAACATCTCTTGCCCACGCCTGGGCGAAGAGAGAAAGTCTGCCCCCCACTAGATCAGTTTTCGGATAGGGGGCCGTTCCTTCATGCTGTCTTGGGGGCAGCAGCAGGTTTTCTGGCCTGCTTGCCCTTGTTCCAGGCCTGGTTAGGTTTCCAGGCCTGTCTGGAATGAGCAACAGTTCCCTCATATTTTGAAGCGGAGGAAGTTGATGCTGCTCCTGCCTTGAAATTTCGAAAGGCACGAAAATTAGACTGTTTGGCCTTTGATTTGGCCCTGTCCTGAGGAAGGGTATGACCCTTGCCTCCAGTAATGTCAGCAATAATTTCCTTCAAGCCAGGCCCGAATAAGGTCTGCCCCTTGAAAGGAATGTTGAGTAACTTAGACTTTGAAGTCACGTCAGCTGACCAGGATTTAAGCCATAGCGCCCTACGTGCCTGGATGGCGAATCCGGAATTCTTAGCCGTTAGTTTAGTCAAATGAACAATTGTATCAGAAACAAATGAGTTAGCTAGCTTAAGCGATCTAAGCTTGTCAATAATTTCCTCAAATGGAGCTGTATGGATGGCCTCTTCCAGGGCCTCAAACCAGAATGCCACCGCAGCAGTGACAGGCGCAATGCATGCAAGGGGCTGCAAAATAAAACCTTGTTGAATAAACATTTTCTTAAGGTAACCCTCCAATTTTTTATCCATTGGATCTGAAAAAGCACAACTGTCCTCAACCGGGATAGTGGTACGCTTTGCTAAAGTAGAAACTGCTCCCTCCACCTTAGGGACCGTCTGCCATAAGTCCCGTGTAGTGGCGTCTATTGGAAACATTTTTCTAAATATAGGAGGTGGGGAAAAGGGCACACCGGGTCTATCCCACTCCTTGCTAATAATTTCTGTAAGCCTTTTAGGTATAGGAAAAACGTCAGTACACACCGGCACCGCATAGTATCTATCCAGCCTACACAATTTCTCTGGAATTGCAACTGTGTTACAGTCATTCAGAGCAGCTAATACCTCCCCAAGCAATACACGGAGGTTCTCAAGCTTAAATTTAAAATTAGAAATCTCTGAGTCAGGTTTCCCCGAGTCAGAGATGTCACCCACAGAATGAAGCTCTCCGTCCTCATGTTCTGCATACTGTGACGCAGTATCAGACATGGCTCTTACAGCATTTGCGCGCTCTGTATCTCTCCTAACCCCAGAGCTATCGCGCTTGCCTCTTAATTCAGGCAATCTAGATAATACCTCTGACAGGGTATTATTCATGATTGCAGCCATGTCCTGCAAGGTAATCGCTATGGGCGTCCCTGATGTAATTGGCGCCATATTAGCGTGCGTCCCCTGAGCGGGAGGCAAAGGGTCTGACACGTGGGGAGAGTTAGTCGGCATAACTTCCCCCTCGACAGAACCCTCTGGTGATAATTCTTTTATAGATAAAGACTGATCTTTACTGTCTAAGGTGAAATCAATACATTTAGTACACATTCTCCTATGGGGCTCCACCATGGCTTTCAAACATAATGAACAAGTAGGTTCCTCTGTATCAGACATGTTTAAACAGACTAGCAATGAGACTAGCAAGCTTGGAAAACACTTAAAACAAGTTTACAAGCAATATAAAAAACGTTACTGCGCCTTTAAGAAACACAAATTTTTTCCAAATTTTGAAATAACAGTGAAAAAAGGCAGTTACACTAACGAAATTTTTACAGTGTATGTAACAAGTTAGCAGAGCATTGCACCCACTTGCAAATGGATGATTAACCCCTTAATACCAAAAACGGAATAACAAATGACACTCTACTGTGGCTTTTTACCTCCCTCCATACGACTTTTGAAGCCTTTTGAGCCCTTCAGAGAAGTCCTGGAACATGCAGGAAGAAGCTGGATGTCTGTGTCTGTAATTTTTTCTGCGCAAAAAAGCTCTAAAATAGGCCCCTCCCACTCATATTACAACAGTGGAAAGCCTCAAGGAACTGTTTCTAGGCAAAATTCAAGCCAGCCATGTGGAAAAAACTAGGCCCCAATAAGTTTTATCACCAAACATATATAAAAAACGAACATGCCAGCAAACGTTTTAAAATACCCTTTTATAAGAGTATGTATCTCTATTAATAAGCCTGATACCCGTCGCTATCACTGCATTTAAGGCTTTACTTACATTACTTCGGTATCAGCAGCATTTTCTAGCAAATTCCATCCCTAGAAAAATATTTTAACTGCACATACCTTATTGCAGGAAAACCTGCACGCTATTCCCCCTCTGAAGTTACCTCACTCCTCAGAATATGTGAGAACAGCAAAGGATCTTAGTTACTTCTGCTAAGATCATAGAAAACGCAGGCAGATTCTTCTTCCAAATACTGCCTGATATAAACAGTACACTCCGGTACCATTTAAAAATAACAAACTTTTGATTGAAGAAATAAACTAAGTATAAAACACCACAGTCCTCTTACGACCTCCATCTTAGTTGAGAGTTGCAAGAGAATGACTGGATATGGCAGTGAGGGGAGGAGCTATATAGCAGCTCTGCTGTGGGTGATCCTCTTGCAACTTCCTGTTGGGAAGGAGAATATCCCATAAATAATGGATGATCCGTGGACTGGATACACTTAACAAGAGAAAGATGCTTCAGGAGGTTTTTTTTATGTCCTTTTCTTTCCCTTTGCTGTATCAGCAGCATATCACAGTATTCTTTAGCCAGTAAGCTTAAATGTCCCAAAGTAGTTTTATGTAGATAACCCCCTCCTAATTCACAGTTCGCTTTGTATTACAGCCCTCAAACAACCAAAAAAAGAAAAAATTACTTGATGCAGCTCAAATGTATTAGCGCTTGTTGCGCCCCTACAAGACCCACATGGCTGACGTTAGTGGATAACACTTATAGGAGAGGTTGTCAGGGATTGAGATATATTAGTGAAACACAAATTATTTGTAGAGTATACCAGGTCTGTTCAGTGCAGGGCTACTTTAAAGTGTGATTAGTCAGCAGGGAATCCTGGGGTTTGCACTGTGTTTGCTACAGGGTTTTACTCTCTCTCTCCGACGATTGAGGGTAAAGGAATTGGTATATGACCCACAGGCGCAACTGTCCTGCAGGAAAGGGAAGGGAGAGAAAGTGTGTGCAAGTACCCCTAGTTGCAAGAGGTGTGTGAATAACTCAAGTGCAGATCCTAGTTGCTCTAGATCTAATAGGGATTTTAGTTATACCGTTATAAAGTCCACGTGGGTTGCAGACCCACAACAGTTGGTTGTTGAAGCTGCAATTTTTATGTAACTATCAGCTATCTGTGGTGCTGTGTTTCTTTAAATATATACAAAGTTGGTATGGCAGTTTCCCAATCGCTTTGGTTCACTATCAGGACTGTATGTTTTATCAGAGAGTCCCAGATTCTGCCTTTATAAGTATTACGCAGCTCCGGCTGTGCACAGAGTGCTTACAAAATGGCGTTTCGCGCCACAGTAAAGTTGCAGTCAAAATAGTCTCCTCTCTGTATTGTCCTGTGGCAGATGCCGCTGGGGGTCAAACCCTGTGTGTGTTATTTGGTGCAGTAAAACTGCCGGTCACTCTCCCTTGTAGCTCTGGGTTGCTAGGGGTTTTGAGGATGATATCCCCCTAAGTGTTCTGTCTCTTGGTGCGTTACTGAGATTTGTGCTCCGGAGCGGATCCCCGACCCTCCCGAGCAAGATGGAGCAGATGATTTAGCGTGGGCTAGAGTGTAGGGGAGTCTGTATAACTGTGAGCTGTATGTTAAGGACCAAGTATTGTGGGTTTCTCACCTCCGTTCCGACAGAACTTTCACCGCCAACGGCCTCAACGCTCTAGCTGTCCTGCAGCAGTATCGGCAATGTAGCTGGTTCAGTTTGTTTGACAGCGATCTGTCAGTCCATGTCTAGCTAGGGCTAATTGCCTAAGGATATCCACACAGTCCCAGAGATCAGGGCTTTCCTTTAATAGGGAAAATATACTCTTTTAATAGATCGCCATAGAGGAGCTCTTAGGAATGGCGACTGATTGGCACGGCACTTAGCTCCGCCTCCATAGTCCAACATTTAAAGGGACATTCAAATTAAACTTTCATTCCTCTGATAGAACATAGGGTTTTAAGAGATTTTTCAATTTACCTCTGTCATCCAATGTTTTTCATTCCCTTGGTATATCCTTTGTTGAGAAACATCTAAGTGTCCTGTATTTTAAGGGACGGGTGGCAACAAATTCACCTTTTTTTGTGTGTGTGTGGGGGTCTCTTCTTAGATTCTTGCACCTGGGCCCTGTAGTTTCTAGTTACGCCTCTGGTTAATGGAGTAAGTCTAACAGAATAGTTAATAGTAAGTCTAACAGAACTTCTACTAAAAGAGCAAACTAGGTGAAGCATAAAAGTTTATTTTATTTAAATGTTTATTGAGAATATATGGCAAGAGTGTAAGGCACTTCAAACATTTAAAAACATACAATCTAAAAGAAATAAGCTATTATATAAATATTCATAGACATTTTGTTATATTTGCTATCATATACAGTAACTGATGACCCTAACAGTCTGATTTTATAATAAACTTTATATAGATATTAATAAACGTACAATACATTTAAAAAAATATAGCTTCAGTAGATGCTTTTGTGACATTTACCATTTTCTTCTCTCACAGATTACAAAATACCCAAAGAATACTGAGTTACTTGTAGCTTGAAGATAAACGTTCTTTAATATAAAAGTTACATAATACGTACAAATCTGAAAATACTTAAATCTGTTCAAATCTACTGAGGCTTTTTTACACTTTGCATCTAAAAACAAAAAATACATGTGCCCAGCTGAACAGCTGGATGCTGTAAAAGGGCTTCTTTAGTGTAATAGACCAGTCCGGAATGGAATATTTGCGCAGTTCCATTTAGCATAATATAACAATAACGTTGCTGATAACCACACTGCAGGTACGATGGCACTTATGTAAAGTTGCAAATTAAATATATATCTGTAGTTTAAGCCTTTTTACATAGAGGTTCCAGGGAATAAGACCACAATGTGATGTAAAAGCTACAGCACAGCCACGTCATATGTTATTATTCTCACTTCCAGTTTTAGGAGGCCGCGTTTGTAGTGACAAATACACATATTGCTTCAGTCTTCCGGTGCGTTCAGGCACTAGACATGTACATTCACTATCTGTCACTAAAACAGGAACAATTAGCAGCAGCGGCTTAGAGGTGACAAAGTATTTCTCTCCTCATCACAATTAACTATCAAATGGGCCTCTGTGTGTTGGGCTGGGTGGGATTTTCCTGCCAAGCCTGGGTGTACTCTGCAAGGATGGGAACAGGAAAGTCATTAGAAATACAAACAAAACTCAATAAAGATGTAGTGTGCTTCTGTATAAAAATATATAAGGAAAAATGAAAGCTAATACCTTGTGTGCACAAATATACCAACACTATAAGATTAATGATAATTACTTTCAGCCTAGTAGGAGCTCCAGAAGAGGTTACATCACAAATAATCAACAGACATAAAAGACTAAAATGTTAGGAACGTTAGCTAATGTATCATATAAACAGCTGGGTGACGTTACTATTTGTGGTATTATTATTATTTACTTTACACCAGCTACTGTTCACTTACTAATCCGATAATAGGACTGAGAGGATTATGTTTTCTCTCAATACAATAGTAGAATACAATATAATAGTATTTCTTCACATTTTACCCATTTTTCCAAATAAGCTTAATTGGAGTGGAGTTCACACATTACTATTGCAGTATTATCTTCAGGGGATTGTTTCTAATAGTGGAGCTCCTGATACTGTCAAATGTATTTAACCCCATAAGGACAGCAGCTGTCTCTAATAGGGCTGTGACAAGACCCTGCTCTTTCTGAATGTCTCAGGGGCTCTTAAAGCACTGGAAGAACTTGGGGTTGAATTATTCAGTAATTTAAGTCCCTTTACACCACTTGCTTTTGTGTAAAAATTGTAGCTTTTCCCACATTCCCTAAAGAGGTTAAAAAGAAAAAATGTCAGAGGTTTTCAAAAATGCTGCTAATTTCATAAACCAGCTGTTTGATTTTCAAATTGTGCAGGTTGCAGAATTGCTTTTTTGATCATGTATATAATTACACAGCATTTCTATAGCCTATACGTAAAGTGAATGTCAAGTTTGATGAATCAGTGCCCGGTTTTTAAAAAAACCCTATTAAAAACAGGGGCACTTTCATTCATCAAACTTTACATTTCAATTGTTTTGTTAAAATACTTACCTTTTAATCTTGAAAGCCGCTCCAGCGATTCTCCCTCCTGCCGCTTGTCACTTCATATGTCAGCAATGACGAATACGGCATCCACCAATCATGGCTTTCCCTCAGGAGAATCATTGCCTGAGGCAATGCAGTGATTGAAGGAAGCCGGATTCATCATTTTTGACATATGAAGAGGCTTGTGACAGACGGGGAAGCGCTGGAGCGGCTTTCAAGATTAAAAGGTAAGTATCTTAACAAAACGAGTGAAATGTAAAGTTTGATGAATGAAAGTGCCCCTGTTTTTAATAGGGTTTTTAAAAACCGGGCACTGATTCATTAAACTTGACATTCACTTTAAGTATAGAAAGGTTCAGTATAGGTAGGGATACCGCATGTAAAATCAGCTATTTCAAATGCTGATATAAAGAAAAAGGAGCTATTTATAAACAATTTAGTGTAAACTGACACTGTTTTATAATATAGAAAGATTTATATTAGATTTTTTTGCAGCAATTAGTGTATTGCAATTTTTTTTAATAAAAAAAATTTTTTGGCACTTTATTTTCTGATGCTTAATCAGCATTAACCTAAAGGTTTTGTGTGTTTGTGTCTGGTATTTCATGACAAAATAAATACTTACCGGAGATGGTGTTTTAGAAAAGTTGACATGAGCGTAGAGGAGAACTGCTATATCTTTATGCCCAGCATCCAGAGCTATGGACAGTGCTGAACTGCCATCCTAGACAAGCAGAAACAGCACATTAAAGCTACTCACACAAAGTATCAGCGGAACACACAATAAAACATACACAGATATTATAGCACTGCATTCTAATACTTCCAAACAGCATAACACGCAAATATTACTGTGCATCAGTGACATTAAAACAAGTCAAACACATGGTGTATGTACAATGTTAAAAATTGTTTTGTTCAGTCAACACCTATGAGTAGGCTGCAAGGTCAGACATTTTGAAGTCTTTGAGGTCAGATATTTTGTAGGCTGTGAGGTCAGACATTTTGTAGGCTGTGAGGTCAGACATTATGTAGGCTGCGAGGTCAGACATTTTGTAGGCTGTGAGGTCAGTCATTTTGTAGGCTGCGAGGTCAGACATTTTGTAGGCTGCGAGGTCAGACATTTTGTAGGCTGCGAGGTCAGACATTTTGTAGGCTGCGAGGTCAACATTTTGTAGGCTGCGAGGTCAGACATTATGTAGGCTGTGAGGTCAGACATTATGTAGGCTGTGAGGTCAGACATTTTGTAGGCTGTGAGGTCAGACATTATGTAGGCTGCGAGGTCAGACATTATGTAGGCTGCGAGGTCAGACATTTTGTAGGTTGCGAGGTCAGACATTTTGTAGGTTGCGAGGTCAGACATTTTGTAGGCTGCGAGGTCAACATTTTGTAGGCTGCGAGGTCAGACATTATGTAGGCTGTGAGGTCAGACATTTTGTAGGCTGCGAGGTCAGACATTATGTAGGCTGCGAGGTCAGACATTATGTAGGCTGCGAGGTCAGACATTTTGTAGGTTGCGAGGTCAGACATTTTGTAGGCTGTGAGGTCAGACATTTTGTAGGCTGTGAGGTCAGACATATTTTAGGCTGCGAGGTCAGACATTATGTAGGCTGCAAGGTCAGACATTTTGTAGGCTGCGAGGTCAGACATTTTGTAGGCTGCGAGGTCAGACATTTTATATATATTTTTTCTTTATTTTCCTCTATTTTTTTCAGTTTGAATTCCAACCAGTTTGACAATAAAACAAAGTTAAAATGGCAGATTCCCTTTACTTTTAGAATTTAAAGTGACATAAAATCAGCACTTAAAAACGTACCGATCCACAGCTAACAATAGAGCCAGAGGAAAGGTGACTCCACCACTTCCACCCCTGACTTTTTCTGAAAGGTAAATAATGGCTTCAGCCTGCCTTTAAATGATGATTTATTATTATCTATTCCTAAAACAACATATAAGCTACATTTTATTCAAAATTTTTTATAAAACTAATACAAATCAAAACAACTAAATCTGCTTTACAACATTATATGGAGGATTGGTCAGCACTGCCTTACGGTTGTATAATATGGAGTGATGTATTAGGTTTTAGTTTGAGTTACTAGACAGACAAAATCTTACAGTGAAATTCAACCTAAAATGTTGCTTGTCACAGCATCAATAAATACTCACATTGTCTTCCAAGGCAGCATTGCAACCAGGCTGAGCCAGCAGCAGCTTGACTATCTCCACATGTCCGTGCTCGCTTGCACACATTAATGCTGTGGAGCCTTCATCATCCTGGATATTGACATCTGCACCACATACCAAGAGCGCTCGCACCATATCTATCCTCCCATGGCTTACTGCAAGCATGAGGGCTGTCTGGCCGGCCTGCAACCAAAAGAGCGGAGAGCATGAGCGCACTGCACTTAATAAACATACGGTTATGAATAGCAACACACGTGACCTACTAAAGCAAACTAATACGACTGACTTGCAAGTGTTCTTCTTACGTTTAGGCCTGATTTTTATTCAGCATGTCTGGTCACCAACTCTGTAAGCTTCAGCCCATTTACATGAAAAAGGTTAAGGTCAAGTTTTAATATTTAAGTTAACTGGAAGTGTTTGTCTGTGCACAAATCCCACTACTTTATTAGTGGACAGTGACACATATCACACGAATTCTCAGTATAGGAACATCTGTTATAAAAACTAATCCATTTAACTTGCCGTCTTTTAGATGCAACAAAAGAAAAATGACTTGTGTCCCTTATACCAGTGTTTCCCCTAACAGTCCAGATTTTCATTATAGCTGAACCAAGTGAAAAAAAATCAGCTGATGGGTGAGAGCAGGTTAGTAACCATGGTTACTGATTATTTCACCTGTGCTCTAGTTCAGCTATAATGAAAACCTGGCCTGTTGGGGGTACTTGAGGACCGCAGTTGAGAAACACTGCCTTATACTTTACTGAACAGATCACAGATTATGAACATGCGTCATTTAGAACAGAGCTACTAAATCAAAAGGACAGTAAACACCTTGTAGTTTCAATACAACAAATTAACATACATAATTCAATGAGTTCTGGACAAGACACAATTATCACCAATCATGTTAGCAACACAAGCTTTGTTTTGCAGTTCTTATTAGGCATGTGCATGCCGTTTTCATTTAACAACAAATGCCAAATATGGCCACCGGCAGCAGCAGCATTCGGCTCATTATTACCAGATGGTACATGCACCTTAGGCTCTCTGAGCAGGTGCTGTGTTTACAATGCTGGTGCACGGTGCATACTTAAAGGACCAGTAAACACAGCAGATTTGCATAATCAACAAATGCAAGATAACAAGACAATACAATAGCATTTACTTTGAATTTCAAATGAGTAGTAGATTCTTTTCTAATACATTTTAAAGTTATGTATATTTCCACTCCCCCTGTACCATGTGATAGCAATCAGCCAATCACAAATGCATATACGTATAGTCTGAGTTCTTGCACATGCTCAGTAGGAGCTGGTGACTCAAAAAAAGTGTAAATATAAAAGACTGTGCACATTTTTTTTAATGGAAGTAAATCGGAAAGTTGTTTAAAATTACATGCTCTATCTGAATCATGAAAATTTAATAAAACCTGAGTGTCCCTTTAAAAACACTTTTGAAACAGCTATAGCTTTAACTAGAAGCATTTTTGCTAATACATGTAGATTACAGAAATGCTTCTATTCAAAACTGAAATGCATCCATGTGGATTCCTATTTTGGTTGGAATGTCCCTTTAAAGGGACACTCAAGTCAAAATTAAAGTTTATTGATTTGGATAAAGCTTGCAATTTTAAGAGACTTTTCAAGTAACTTCCATTATCAAAATGTGCACATTCTTTTTATATACACACTTTCTGAAGCACCGGCTACTACTGAGCAGGTGCAGTAGTAGCCGGTCTGTGATTTGCTGATGGCTGTCACATGATACAGGGGCAGGCAAATTTAAACTAATTTTGAAATATGTCAGAAAATAAAATACTGTTCATTTTTATTATGCACGTGCTGATTATGCAATTCTACTGTATTTAATGGTCATTTAAATTAAATCCCTTTAAGAGAAATGACAGTGCAGTTATACATTAATCAAAATCAGTGTATGTTGATAAAGTAGGATATACATTAATGATTACAAATTGTAATCCCCTCTTTTAGATGAAAAACAAAAGCAATCTACGTATGCAAACAAATTCTATTTCCAACACAGCCTCACTGTGTTGACATTTAAGGCCTTGGTGATTATACACTCAACATTAAAATTCTAAATGGCGATTCCATTTATCAAGAAAGTCTACCCTTCTTGTAAAAATATCTTGTTAAAAATATTAATTTACCTGCAGCACAGTGTTATAATAGGGGTGGCTAAAAAAACAAGAAACATAAAATGATGTATGTTTGTCGTGCAAAGATTCCTCACACAATACTTACAATAAATACAGTAAGCAGGATGTATTATAAAGTTAGCTTCTGCAAACAAGGATACAGAATGTCACACTAACCTGACTTGCTTTGGCATTTACATCTCCCGAGCTGAAGAGTTCTTCCACCACTCGCATGTCCTTGGCTGCTTCTACAGCTGCAAGAGCAGCGAGCATGATGGGAGTGTAGCCAGCCTTGTTCTGGTGATTTACATTACACACATCTGCAAAAGAAATAAACCATTCTTGTGAGAACTGAAGTCATTAGGAAAAAATAAAAAATAAAGCACAAGATTTGTTCAAATAAACTAAAGTGTGCTTGTCAGACCAGCCTGTCACACACATGAACTCATAAATCCTTTGTGCTATTATACCATTGTTATTTACTGCAATTATTGCTGCAGCGAGAACAATTAAGTACAGGTATACCCCGCTCATACAGCAGGTTAGGGACCGGAGCCCCGCTGTAAAGTGAAAACCGCCTTAAAGTGAAACAAGGCAGTTTTAGCTATCTTTTCATTTGCCAGTGTGTTTAAAAACTTAAAAACATGTTTAAACTAACATATATTAGAGGTGCAATAGTGCTATGTTTAGTTTAACACTAGCTCAGCACAGTATTCAATACATACTGTACCTGTAAAATAGTGACAATTACTGTAATAAAATTTGCCAGACTATAATACTGAGACACAGATTGCACTACAATGCTGTAAACAAAGTGAACTGCACATAAAAAAATGGTGCCAGTCACTTTTCTCACAATCTCACGAAGAATACAGCACTGTTTCAAATATTTGGAGGTTGAACTTCAGCTCCACAAAGCGCTGTATTAGCGAAGCGCTGTAAAGTGAAGCGCTGTAAAGTGAGGTATACCTGTACTTGTAATATGAATACATTATTTATATTATTCAGCATATGTACCAGCTACAGCATGACTGCAGTGATCGTCACATAAGACTAGAACAGCCAACAGTAAACCAAACAATGCAAATAGCCAGATACGGCCTGCCAGTAATTACTACACTGAACGAAGAAACTAAATGACAGCGTTGCACTGCGGTATACTTACTGCAAGGATACAATGTGCGCCCACATAAATAATACACAATACATATTAGTCTCCAAAGAAAAAAACAAGATTACTCTTTCCAGCAGCCCAGTTCTACTTACAAAAATAACACAATATCTGTAATGTCAACAGGACACAATCTATTCTTAAAGGGACACTCAGGTCAAATTAAACTTTCATGATACAGCATGTCATTTTAAATAATTTTCCAATTTACTTCCATTAAAAAAATGTGTACAGTCTTTTATATTTAACACTTTTTAAGTCACCAGCTCCTACTGAGCATGTGCAAGAATTCATAGAATATATGTATATGCATTTGTGATTGGCTGATGGCTGTCACATGGTACATATATGCATTTGTGATTGGCTGATGGCTGTCACATGGTACATGGGGAGTGAAAAAATATATAACTTTGAAATTTGTTGGACAAAAATGTACTACTTATTTGAAGTTCAGAGTAAGTGCTATTGCTTTATTTTTATCATGCATTTGTTGCTTATGCAAATCTACTGTATTTACTGGAGCTTTAATGAAACAAATATAAATTCATTAAATAATGCACACATCACAACCACTAAGGATATCCGGATATCACGTTATACAGAGTATGTGTAGGTGACATGCAGTATCTGTACTTTGCTCTTCAGCAAACATTTACACTAGTTTAATGTCAGTGTTCATAGCAACACAGGAGATTTTACTTTTTTGTTACTATAACTTCATTATTTATGTAAGTAAACAACTCTGTGTCTACAAAGCTCTGGGATCCTTTTTACTAAGTCTGCCCCCAGTGTGTGAAATGATTTGTTCAAACTGGTTGTATTTGGTTCACTGTATTTATTTGCCTATATATGAATGGTTTTATTTAAAAATAATAATACAAATAAAAATAAGTATTTACAAGAATATATACTTAAAGTGCCATAAAACAGGTTGAGATCTGTGCATCCTAAAAGGTCTAATTAAGTAAAAATAGTTTGCATAAAAAATGGTTTCAAAATTGCTGGCAAGTATTTTAAAATAATTTTCAAAAATAAGTAAAATGAGTTACATAGCCATGCTGTCTGGAGTAGTCTGATCCACCTCCCCTTATCAGTGTTTAGCATCAGAAACACAGGCATTGTATTTCAACTGAGTTCACAGCAGCTTATTTGCTTCTAGGCATGCTCCTGCAGATAAGTACTCTACCAAAGCAAAGGTGTAGATAGAAACAGCCATAAAAGGAATTTTGTGTGGGGAGGTAGAGCTATAGAATTCAGAAATGGTTTATGGCGAGGCACTGCAGTATAAATTTACAGCTAAAGTAATTAAAGTGCATATTATTATATTTTGTAGGTGAGCTACTAGCAAGACAAATCTTCCCAATAAGTATATAATTCTATGAAGTAAATGCCCTTAGGTTTCTCTCAAAAAAAGTACAATTTGTCATAATCAGATATTCATTTATCTCTCTGAATAGATATGAGCTAACCAATGTTACTGCAAACTGTCAGCAATAGCTGCCTGGGCACTAGATAATTGATGGTAAACCAGTGTTATTCAAAGAGTCGCACATGCAGTCACCCTGTATAATAGACACACAAGAGCTTAAAGTGACATAAAACACAAGTCTTTTCTTTCATGATTCAGATAGAGAATGTGATTTTAAACATCTTTCCAACTTCTATTATCTAGTTTGTTTTATGCTCTTGGTATCCTTTGTTGAAAAGGATACATAGGTAGGCTCAGGAGCTGTTGCTTGCTGGCTGCACATACATGCCTCACCTGTGTGTTCAGTTAGCTCCCAGTAATGCATTGCTACTTTGCTTCTTCAACAAAGGATACCAAGAAATTAAAGGGACAGTACACCCAAAATGTTTCTCCCATTTAAAATGTTCCCAATGATCCATTTTACCTGCTGGGGTGTATTAAATTGTTTACAAGTAGCCTTTTTACCCCTATTTTGGCCTTTGAAATAGCCGATTTAGCCTGTGGTTTCCCAACCTATACTGAAAGTTTTGATACTGGAGTCTCAGCTATTGACAAGCCTAAGTAAACACAGCAAGCAGAAGAAATTAAACTCAGATTGGGATGCAGAATAGTTAAAGGGACAGTAAACCTTAAAAATAATGTTATATAATTCTGCACATAGTGCAGAATTATATAACATTACATTAGCCAAACTTTTTAAATCATAATATTGCCTTTTTATATTTAAAAGAAAGCGCTGTTTCACAGACCCGCCCTCTGCTCTCTGCTGAGCGGGTCTGTTATATTTCCTCAGCGCATCGGGCCAGCTGTATAGTCACAGCCTGGCCTGACCGCGCCATAAGACTAAGTGCAGCTCGCTCCTGTGACAGGAGCGAGCTGCACTTAGTGCTATGGTGCGGTCGGGCCAGGCTGTGACTATACAGCTGGCCCGATGCGCTGAGGAAATATAACAGACCCACTCAGCAGAGAGCAGAGAGCGGGTCTGTGAAACAGCGCTTTCTTTTAAAAATAAAAAGGCAATATTATGATTTAAAAAGTTTGGCTAATGTAATGTTATATAATTCTGCACTATGTGCAGAATTATATAACATTATTTTTAAGGTTTACTGTCCCTTTAAGTAATAAAAACAAAATTTATGCTTACCTGATAAATTTCTTTCTTTCCGGATATGGTGAGTCCACGACATCATCAATTATTGTTGGGAGTATAACTCCTGGCCAGCAGGAGGAGACAAAGAGCACCACAGAAAAACTGTTAAGTATCACTTCCCTTCCCACAAACCCCAGTCATTCGACCGAAGGTAAATGGAGAAAAGAAGCAACACAAGGTGTAGAGGTGCCTGAGGTATTAGACAACTGTCTTTAAATAAAGGGTGGGGCCGTGGACTCACCATATCCAGAAAGAAAGAAATTTATCAGGTAAGCATAAATTTTGTTTTCTTTCCTAAGATATGGTGAGTCCACGGCATCATCAATTACTGTTGGAAACCAATACCCAAGCTAGAGGACACAGATGATTAGGGAGGGACAAGACAGGTAACCTAAACAGAAGGCACCGCCGCTTGAAGAACCTTTCTCCTAAAAGAAGTCTCAGCCGAGGCAAAAGAATTGAATTTTGAAAAAGTATGCAGAGAAGACCAAGTTGCCGCCTTGCAAATCTGTTCCACAGAAGCTTCATTCTTGAAAGCGCAAAAAGAAGAAACAGCCCTAGTGGAATGAGTTGTAATTCTCTCAGGAGGCTGCTGTCCAGCAGTCTCATAGGCCAAACAAATTATACTTCTCAACCAGAAAGAAAGAGAAGAAACAGTAGCTTTCTGACCTTTACGTTTTCCAGAGAAACAAACAAACAGGGCAGAAGACTGGCGAAAATCCTTAGTCGCCTGTAGGTAGAATTTCAGAGCACGCACAATGTCCAGGTTGTGTAACAAACTTTCCTTATGAGAAGAAGGATTAGGACATAGAGAAGAAACAACAATTTCCTGAATTATATTTCTATCTGAAACAACTTTAGGAAGGAAACCTAACTTAGTACGAAGAACCACTTTATCGGAATGAAAGATAAGATAAGGTGAATCGTACTGCAGAGCTGAGAGTTCAGGGACTCTCCGAGCAGCAGAGATAGCAACAAGGAACAAAACCTTACAAGATAACAACTTAATGTCTATGGAATGCAATGGCTGAAATGGAGCCTGCTGCAAAACTTTAAGAACAAGGTTAAGACTCCAAGGAGGAGAAACCGACTTAACACAGGCCTGATTCTAATCAGGGTCTGACAAAAAGATTGCACGTCTAGCACATCCGCAAGGCGTTTATGTTGCAAAATCGACAAAGCAGAGATCTGACCCTTCAGAGTATTCGCTGAAAAAACCTTTTCCAGACCCTCCTGGAGAAACAACAAAATCCTAGGAATCCTAACCCTACTCCCCTTGGATTCACACCAATAAAGATATTTACGCTACATATTATGATAAATATTCCTAGTAACAGGCTTACGAGCCTGAATCATGGTCTCAATTACTGAACTAAGCGTTCAATCTCCAAGCAGTCAGCTTCAGAGAAACGAGATTTGGATGAAGGAAGGGACCCTGAAGTAGAAGGTCCTTCCTCAGAGGCAGTCACCAAGGTGGAAGAGATGACATTTCCACTAGGTTGGCATACCAGATCCTGCAAGGCTACGCAGGGGCTATGAGAATTACCGACACTCTCTCCTGCTTGATACAAGCAATGACTCGTGGAAGGAGAGCAAACAGAGGAACAGGTATGCCAGCCTGAAATTTCAAGGGACCGTCAGAGCATTTATCAGAGCGGCCTGTGAATCCCTTGACCTCAAACTGTACCTCGGGAATTTGGCATTCTTATGATACGCCATCAGATCGAGCTCCGACACCCCCCATTTGAGGGTCAAGCTAGAGAACACCTCCGGATGGAGCTCCCACTTCCCAGAATGAAAAGTCTATCTGCTCAGAAAATTCTCAGTTGTCCACTCCTGGAATGTGGATTGCAGATAGACAGCAATTGTAAGCTTCTGCCCACTGAATAATTTGCGCTACCTCTTTCATGGCTAAGGAACTCCGAGTTCCTCCCCGGTGGTTGATGTAAGCCACTGAGATTATGTTGTCCAACTGGAACCTGATAAACCGGGCTAATGCTAACTGAGTGTAGTAAACTGGCTAATATAAAGACCTAGATAGGTTATAGTTTTATGTATGCATTTAATTAATAAACACAATTTTAAAAGCAATTGCATCAAAAATAAAAATAATAGCATCAAAGAAAAAAAGTGCACAAAAAGAAATGTACAGCCTAAACAAATACAATCTAAAAATACATGACACAGAAATATACTATTTTACATATAGAAAATAGCAAGCATATTACAGCTTAATATTACATAATGATTAGTTATTTGAATGAGTCTTTTTGTAAACAAAGTCGTCTTTTTGAAAGCAAAGTCGTCGTTTTGTAAGCAAAGTTGTCTCTTGATTAGTAGTTGTTAAAGCTTGACTTCTATAGCAAACACATCAGTTGCAAAAGTTGAAAAGCTGCAGAGTATGGGCGAGAAGAAGGACAAAGGAATCCTTTAAAGCAGATATATTATTCCAATGGCAAGGTGTAAGTTTATAGTAACACCGGTTGCCGTTAGTAGTTGTTCTCCAATAGTTTTTTCTATCCGGGTATTTATTCTCTCAGACACCTCTTAAGCTTTTGTAGAAGGACTGCTGTGAGTCAGACCGAGTTCAATGAACTCCCACGGCGTCAAAGTAGCAGGACAACGGATGCCCAAGAGGGTCACAACAAACTTGCGTACAGCCTTTCTCAAGCTCAATAGTAATGCTGCATACGGACTTCTAATTTATACGCTAATCTTAAAGGGATCATTCTAATTCAATACAATAAAATATACACAGAACATAAAAGCATCAATATCTTTATCTTGTTGACCAGTATCCATATCAACTTATCTGTGACCTAAAAGAGTTTATTTCAAATGAGATAATAGAAAATAAAGGTAGAAATTACGGGTCATATATATTGGGGAACTTTATGTGAATGGGGACTATTTAGAGATGATTACTATAAAAATATAATAAAGAGCAAACAGGTAAAACAGCCAAAAATGACAAATTCAACAATATATTCTATGAAATACTAAATTAATAGGTTGTTAAGTTCTATAATAAATTAGGTATTGTTGGTATATATAATGAAATGAAGGGCAAACAAATTAATTATATGAACCATAATTTAATATAAAATTAATTAAATTTATATATAGTCTTAATCGAGGAATAATCCATATCAAAAATAATTTTGAATTATTTAAAAATTTTTTTTTTTTTTTTAAAACAGCACAATTAGCACAGTTAAAAAATAGAAATATAGTATTGTTACTTGTCAAATTGACAAGGTAACATATAGCATATTGAATATTAGAGGTATAATTAATTTTGAGGGCTTTATATTATATTTTGACAGACTTCAATATTACTGAAATTTTGGAAATGATAATATATATATATACGAGTTTAAAAATGTTTACTTCCTATATGGACTAGTACTCTACTAGACAGATTGTCCCCACAGTGGGGATGGCTCTAAGATTAAAATACAAAATAGAGTGAACATATCCAGTTGTTAATATTTTAGATGGCAATTTAAGTCTAGTTCCAAATTTAAGCCCTGAGGGGTCAGGGAACCTAATTGGAATATCCATTTTCCTTCCCTTTTTAAAATGTAATTATGAAGGTCACCTCCCCTCCAATGATAGGAAATTTGATCTATTCCCATAAATTTAAAATATTTAAGATTTGCATTATTGCATGTAGCAAAGTGTTTAGGAACTGGAAGGTCTTTATTTCTTTCTTTGTTATGGTTCTCAATCGACAGGATGTGTTCTCTTATAGGATACTGCATTCATTGTAATTCAACTTCTACTACTGAGTACACTAAGGATTAAGGGATTCCATTTTTCTATAGAGCTGCCTTGTGTGTCTTTCATTCTCAGCACTGTGGCCTGTATTTTGTATTAATGCTAACTGAGGCTAAGCCATCAGAGCATTGAAAATTGCTCTCAACTCCAAGATGTTTATGGGGAAAGCCAACTCCTCCCGAGACCAGAGTCCCTGCGCTTTTAGGGAGTCCCAGACTGCTCCCCAACCCAGCAAGCTGGCGTCCGTGGTCACAATCACCCAGGAAGGCCTCCGAAAACATGTTCCCTGAGAGAGATGTTTATGAGACAGTCACCACGGTAGAGAGTCTCTTGTTAACTGATCCAAATCTATCCTCTGAGACAAATCTGCATAGTCCCCGTTCCATTGTCTGAGCATGCATAACTGCAGAGCTCTCAAATGGAACCAAGCGGATGGAATGATGTCCATGGCAGCAACCATCAGACCAATTGCCTCCATACATTGAGCCACTGATGGTTGAACAGTAGACTGAAGAGAAAGGCAAGAGGAAAGGATCTTGACTTTTCTGACCTCCATCAGAAATATTTTCATTGATAGGGAATCTATTATGGTCGCTAAGAAAACTACCCTTGTAGCTGGAACAAGGGAACTCTTTTTCCCAGATTCACTTTCCATCCCTGGGAACATAGAAAAGACAACAAGATCTCTGTATGAGAGTTTGCTTGTTGAAAAGATGGCGCCTGAACCAGAATATCGTCCAGATAGGGCGCCACTGCAATTCCCCAAGACCAAATTACAGCTAAAATAGCCCCCAGAACCTTCGAACAAATTCTGGGAGCTGTGGCAAGGTCAAATGGAAGAACTACAAACTGAAAATGTTTGTCCTGAAAGGTAAACCTCAGAAATTTGTGATGTTCCCTGTGAATGGGAAAATGAAGGTACGCATACTTTAGATCTATGGTCGTCATGAACTGACCCTCTTGGAACAAGGGAAGAATGGAACGTATAGTTTCCATCTTGAAGGACGGTACTCTGAGAAACTTGTTTAGACACTTCAGATGTAGAATCGGTCGGAAAGTTCCCTCTTTCTTGGGAACTACGAACAGATTGGAATAGAACCCTAGACCCAGTTCGTGAACTGGAACTGGAACTGAAACAATCACTCCCAGGTCTGAAAGATCCTGTACACATTTTAAGAACACCTCTCTTTTTATCTGGTCTACAGATAATCTTGAGAGGTGGAACCTGCCCCTGGGAGGAAAGGTTTTGAACTCTAATTTGTAACCTTGGAGTACTATGTCCACAGCCCAAGGATCCCAGACATTCCGTACACATGCTTGGGAAAAATCTGAAAGTCTGCCCCCCACTTGATCTGCTCCCAGACCAGGGGCAGAGCCTTCATGCTGATTTAGAGTCAGCTGCGGGCTTCTTAGATTGCTTCCCCTTGTTCCAAGACTGATTAGGTTTCCAAGATGGCTTGGACTGTTCCTGCTTGGAAGAGGAAGGAGAAGACTTTCCTATGAAGTTAAGAAAGGAACAAAAATTACTCTGACATCCTTTCAATCTATTTTTCTTATCTTGTGGCAGAAAAGATTCTTTACCACCTGTGATATCAGAAATAATTTCTGCCAGACCAGGTCCGAACATGGTCTTACCCTTGTAAGGAATCGCCAAAAGCTTGGACATAGACGAAACATCCGCTGACCAAGATTTCAGCCATGAAGCTCTGCGCGCTAATACTGCGAAACAAGATATTTTGGTGCCCAACTTAATAACCTGCAATGAAGCGTCAGTAATAAAAGAATTGGCTAACTTAAGAGCCTTAATTCTGTCTTGTATCTCCTCCAAGGGAGTCTCCGCCTAAAGAGACTCAGACAATGCGTCAAACCAATAGGCTGCAGCACTTTTCACTGTGGCAATATACACTGCAGGTTGCCATTGGAGGCCCTGATGAACATACATTTTTTTCAGATAGGCCTACAGCTTCTTGTCCATTGGATTCTTAAAAGAGCAGCTATCCTTAATAGCAATAGTAGTTCTCTTAGCCAGAGTCTAAATTGCCCCTTCCACTTTGGGCACAGTTTGCCAAGACTCCTTAATGGAGTTAACCACAGGAAACATCTTTTTAAAAACAGGAGACAGGGAAAAAGGAATCCCAGGCCTCTCCTATTCCTAAAAAAATAATTTCCGTAACACGGTCTGGCACAGGAAATACCTCCACAGAGGAAGGAACATCAAAGTATTTATTAAGTTTACTAGACTTTTTAGGGTTGACAACGACAGACATCAAAGTCATCCAAAGTAGCCAAAACCTCCTTTAATAATACACGGAGGTGTTCAAGCTTAAATCTGAAGGATATCACTTCAGCATCAGATGAAAGCAGTAAACTGTCCGAATCTGAGATTTCACCCTCAGAGGCTACCGACGTATCTTCCTTCTCAGACTTATGAGAAAGAGCAACCTGGTTAGCCGGAACTGGATCAGAAACCTTACTATCCGAATCTCTAACTTTCCTCTTGTGTTTTCCCTGAAGAATGGGAATGGCAGCTAATGCCTCACATACCGCAGAGGATACCTGGGCAGCAATTTCTGCTTGCAAATAGACTCCTCCAGGAGATTGTGAGGAACCGCAGGGCACTGCATGTGACTCTGTTAAGACTTGGGACGTTTGAAGAGAATGCTGTGGCAACGCCTGAACAGCATTAACCTGAGAGAATCGTGGCTCAGATTCAAAAAGTCCATCTTTATGTAAAAGGGTCCTCTCAATGCATGAGGAACAAAAAGGCAAGGGAGGTTCAACTTGGTTATTAATGCAAAGCTTGCACTGAGCCAAATAAGTCAGATCCTGGTCCATAATGGCAATAAAACGTTAAAGATTTAAGAAAGATGTTAACAAAAAATCAGTTCCCAAAGGTAATTTGTGTCCTCACAAAACCCAAAAAGGAATTGTCAGATAAAGCTTACATTTGCCTAGAAAAAACTGGGACCTCTACACCTTAGCGCTACCTGAGGCGCCTACCTGCCTTTACTGCACAACCGAGCCGACACTGAGATTGTCTTCCTTAAGATGTAACTGCTCCGGACTCCTCAGAACAGTAAACAAGCAGTACGTGATCGGCTAGCAACTGCACCACAGCTTACAGAAAGCGCGCGTTCTAGCCGATAGAAAATAAATGCCTCCTTTTAGACCCGACTCTAATGATCGAGACGGAACAAAATAAGGCAGTTAACTTAGAACCGCCGTACATAGTTCATGCCTGTCAACACGGTCTGACTAAAAAATAAAAAGTGCAAACATTTCTGAAAAAAATTAACCCCTGAGCCACCAAGAAAAATTAACCCTCATTTAGGGATTGAGCTTCTCTCTATGTCACAGCCCCAGTGCCTGCGTCTGCCTTAAACGATCCTGACCTCAGGATCCAAGTCCCAATAATGTGCAGCCAATATGTTACCTTTATAGTGCCAGAGACACTTTCTATAAAAAAACAGAATTTATGTTTACCTGATAAATTACTTTCTCCAACGGTGTGTCCGGTCCACGGCGTCATCCTTACTTGTGGGATATTCTCTTCCCCAACAGGAAATGGCAAAGAGCCCAGCAAAGCTGGTCACATGATCCCTCCTAGGCTCCGCCTACCCCAGTCATTCGACCGACGTTAAGGAGGAATATTTGCATAGGAGAAACCATATGGTACCGTGGTGACTGTAGTTAAAGAAAATAAATTATCAGACCTGATTAAAAAAACCAGGGCGGGCCGTGGACCGGACACACCGTTGGAGAAAGTAATTTATCAGGTAAACATAAATTCTGTTTTCTCCAACATAGGTGTGTCCGGTCCACGGCGTCATCCTTACTTGTGGGAACCAATACCAAAGCTTTAGGACACGGATGAAGGGAGGGAGCAAATCAGGTCACCTAAATGGAAGGCACCACGGCTTGCAAAACCTTTCTCCCAAAAATAGCCTCAGAAGAAGCAAAAGTATCAAACTTGTAAAATTTGGTAAAAGTGTGCAGTGAAGACCAAGTCGCTGCCCTACATATCTGATCAACAGAAGCCTCGTTCTTGAAGGCCCATGTGGAAGCCACAGCCCTAGTGGAATGAGCCGTGATTCTTTCGGGAGGCTGCCGTCCGGCAGTCTCGTAAGCCAATCTGATGATGCTTTTAATCCAAAAAGAGAGAGAGGTAGAAGTTGCTTTTTGACCTCTCCTTTTACCGGAATAAACAACAAACAAGGAAGATGTTTGTCTAAAATCCTTTGTAGCATCTAAATAGAATTTTAGAGCGCGAACAACATCCAAATTGTGCAACAAACGTTCCTTCTTTGAAACTGGTTTCGGACACAGAGAAGGTACGATAATCTCCTGGTTAATGTTTTTGTTAGAAACAACTTTTGGAAGAAAACCAGGTTTAGTACGTAAAACCACCTTATCTGCATGGAACACCAGATAAGGAGGAGAACACTGCAGAGCAGATAATTCTGAAACTCTTCTAGCAGAAGAAATTGCAACTAAAAACAAAACTTTCCAAGATAATAACTTAATATCAACGGAATGTAAGGGTTCAAACGGAACCCCCTGAAGAACTGAAAGAACTAAGTTGAGACTCCAAGGAGGAGTCAAAGGTTTGTAAACAGGCTTAATTCTAACCAGAGCCTGAACAAAGGCTTGAACATCTGGCACAGCTGCCAGCTTTTTGTGAAGTAACACAGACAAGGCAGAAATCTGTCCCTTCAGGGAACTAGCAGATAATCCTTTTTCCAATCCTTCTTGAAGGAAGGATAGAATCTTAGGAATCTTAACCTTGTCCCAAGGGAATCCTTTAGATTCACACCAACAGATATATTTTTTCATCGATAACAGAATCTGAGAACCCTCGCTTCGATAAGATCAAGCGTTCAATCTCCAAGCAGTCAGCTGGAGTGAAACCAGATTCGGATGTTCGAACGGACCCTGAACAAGAAGGTCTCGTCTCAAAGGTAGCTTCCAAGGTGGAGCCGATGACATAATCACCAGATCTGCATACCAAGTCCTGCGTGGCCACGCAGGAGCTATCAAGATCACCGACGCCCTCTCCTGATTGATCCTGGCTACCAGCCTGGGGATGAGAGGAAACGGCGGGAACACATAAGCTAGTTTGAAGGTCCAAGGTGCTACTAGTGCATCCACTAGAGCCGCCTTGGGATCCCTGGATCTGGACCCGTAGCAAGGAACTTTGAAGTTCTGACGAGAGGCCATCAGATCCATGTCTGGAATGCCCCACAGCTGAGTGACTTGGGCAAAGATTTCCGGATGGAGTTCCCACTCCCCCGGATGCAATGTCTGACGACTCAGAAAATCCGCTTCCCAATTTTCCACTCCTGGGATGTGGATAGCAGACAGGTGGCAGGAGTGAGACTCCGCCCATAGAATGATTTTGGTCACTTCTTCCATCGCTAGGGAACTCCTTGTTCCCCCCTGATGGTTGATGTACGCAACAGTTGTCATGTTGTCTGATTGAAACCGTATGAACTAGGCCCTCGCTAGCTGAGGCCAAGCCTTGAGAGCATTGAATATCGCTCTCAGTTCCAGAATATTTATCGGTAGAAGAGATTCTTCCCGAGACCAAAGACCCTGAGCTTTCAGGGATCCCCAGACCGCGCCCCAGCCCATCAGACTGGCGTCGGTCGTGACGATGACCCACTCCGGTCTGCGGAATGTCATCCCTTGTGACAGGTTGTCCAGGGACAGCCACCAACGGAGTGAGTCTCTGGTCCTCTGATTTACTTGTATCTTCGGAGACAAGTCTGTATAGTCCCCATTCCACTGACTGAGCATGCACAGTTGTAATGGTCTTAGATGAATGCGCGCAAAAGGAACTATGTCCATTGCCGCTACCATCAAACCGATCACTTCCATGCACTGCGCTATGGAAGGAAGAGGAACGGAATGAAGTATCCGACAAGAGTCTAGAAGTTTTGTTTTTCTGGCCTCTGTCAGAAAAATCCTCATTTCTAAGGAGTCTATTATTGTTCCCAAGAAGGGAACCCTTGTTGACGGAGATAGAGAACTCTTTTCCACGTTCACTTTCCATCCGTGAGATCTGAGAAAGGCCAGAACAATGTCCGTGTGAGCCTTTGCTTGAGGAAGGGACGACGCTTGAATCAGAATGTCGTCCAAGTAAGGTACTACAGCAATGCCCCTTGGTCTTAGCACAGCTAGAAGGGACCCTAGTACCTTTGTGAAAATCCTTGGAGCAGTGGCTAATCCGAAAGGAAGCGCCACGAACTGGTAATGCTTGTCCAGGAATGCGAACCTTAGGAACCGATGATGTTCCTTGTGGATAGGAATATGTAGATACGCATCCTTTAAATCCACTGTGGTCATGAATTGACCTTCCTGGATGGAAGGAAGAATAGTTCGAATGGTTTCCATCTTGAACGATGGAACCTTGAGAAACTTGTTTAAGATCTTGAGATCTAAGATTGGTCTGAACGTTCCCTCTTTTTTGGGAACTATGAACAGATTGGAGTAGAACCCCATCCCTTGTTCTCTTAATGGAACAGGATGAATCACTCCCATTTTTAACAGGTCTTCTACACAATGTAAGAATGCCTGTCTTTTTATGTGGTCTGAAGACAACTGAGACCTGTGGAACCTCCCCCTTGGGGGAAGCCCCTTGAATTCCAGAAGATAACCTTGGGAGACTATTTCTAGCGCCCAAGGATCCAGAACATCTCTTGCCCAAGCCTGAGCGAAGAGAGAGAGTCTGCCCCCCACCAGATCCGGTCCCGGATCGGGGGCCAACATTTCATGCTGTCTTGGTAGCAGTGGCAGGTTTCTTGGCCTGCTTTCCCTTGTTCCAGCCTTGCATTGGTCTCCAAGCTGGCTTGGCTTGAGAAGTATTACCCTCTTGCTTAGAGGACGTAGCACTTTGGGCTGGTCCATTTCTACGAAAGGGACGAAAATTAGGTTTATTTTTTGCCTTGAAAGGCCGATCCTGAGGAAGGGCGTGGCCCTTACCCCCAGTGATATCAGAGATAATCTCTTTCAAGTCAGGGCCAAACAGCGTTTTCCCCTTGAAAGGAATGTTAAGTAGCTTGTTCTTGGAAGACGCATCAGCTGACCAAGATTTCAACCAAAGCGCTCTGCGCGCCACAATAGCAAACCCAGAATTCTTAGCCGCTAACCTAGCCAATTGCAAAGTGGCGTCTAGGGTGAAAGAATTAGCCAATTTGAGAGCATTGATTCTGTCCATAATCTCCTCATAAGGAGGAGAATCACTATCGACCGCCTTTATCAGCTCATCGAACCAGAAACATGCGGCTGTAGCTACAGGGACAATGCATGAAATTGGTTGTAGAAGGTAACCCTGCTGAACAAACATCTTTTTAAGTAAACCTTCTAATTTTTTATCCATAGGATCTTTGAAAGCACAACTATCCTCTATGGGTATAGTGGTGCGTTTGTTTAAAGTGGAAACCGCTCCCTCGACCTTGGGGACTGTCTGCCATAAGTCCTTTCTGGGGTCGACCATAGGAAACAATTTTTTAAATATGGGGGGAGGGACGAAAGGAATACCGGGCCTTTCCCATTCTTTATTAACAATGTCCGCCACCCGCTTGGGTATAGGAAAAGCTTCTGGGAGCCCCGGGACCTCTAGGAACTTGTCCATTTTACATAGTTTCTCTGGGATGACCAACTTGTCACAATCATCCAGAGTGGATAATACCTCCTTAAGCAGAATGCGGAGATGTTCCAACTTAAATTTAAACGTAATCACATCAGGTTCAGCTTGTTGAGAAATGTTCCCTGAATCAGTAATTTCTCCCTCAGACAAAACCTCCCTGGCCCCATCAGACTGGGTTAGGGGCCCTTCAGAACCATTATTATCAGCGTCGTCATGCTCTTCAGTATCTAAAACAGAGCAGTCGCGCTTACGCTGATAAGTGTTCATTTTGGCTAAAATGTTTTTGACAGAATTATCCATTACAGCCGTTAATTGTTGCATAGTAAGGAGTATTGGCGCGCTAGATGTACTAGGGGCCTCCTGAGTGGGCAAGACTCGTGTAGACGAAGGAGGGAATGATGCAGTACCATGCTTACTCCCCTCACTTGAGGAATCATCTTGGGCATCATTGTCATTGTCACATAAATCACATTTATTTAAATGAATGGGAATTCTGGCTTCCCCACATTCAGAACACAGTCTATCTGGTAGTTCAGACATGTTAAACAGGCATAAACTTGATAACAAAGTACAAAAAACGTTTTAAAATAAAACCGTTACTGTCACTTTAAATTTTAAACTGAACACACTTTATTACTGCAATTGCGAAAAAACATGAAGGAATTGTTCAAAATTCACCAAAATTTCACCACAGTGTCTTAAAGCCTTAAAAGTATTGCACAGCAAATTTGGAAGCTTTAACCCTTAAAATAACGGAACCGGAGCCGTTTTTAACTTTAACCCCTTTACAGTCCCTGGTATCTGCTTTGCTGAGACCCAACCAAGCCCAAAGGGGAATACGATACCAAATGACGCCTTCAGAAAGTCTTTTCTAAGTATCAGAGCTCCTCTCACATGCGACTGCATGTCATGCCTCTCAAAAACAAGTGCGCAACACCGGCGCGAAAATGAGGCTCTGCCTATGATTTGGGAAAGCCCCTAAAGAATAAGGTGTCTAAAACAGTGCCTGCCGATATTATTATATCAAAATACCCAGAATAAATGATTCCTCAAGGCTAAATATGTGTTAATAATGAATCGATTTAGCCCAGAAAAAGTCTACAGTCTTAATAAGCCCTTGTGAAGCCCTTATTTACGATCTTAATAAACATGGCTTACCGGATCCCATAGGGAAAATGACAGCTTCCAGCATTACATCGTCTTGTTAGAATGTGTCATACCTCAAGCAGCAAGAGACTGCTCACTGTTCCCCCAACTGAAGTTAATTGCTCTCAACAGTCCTGTGTGGAACAGCCATGGATTTTAGTGACGGTTGCTAAAATCATTTTCCTCATACAAACAGAAATCTTCATCTCTTTTCTGTTTCTGAGTAAATAGTACATACCAGCACTATTTCAAAATAACAAACTCTTGATTGAATAATAAAAACTACAGTTAAACACTAAAAAACTCTAAGCCATCTCCGTGGAGATGTTGCCTGTACAACGGCAAAGAGAATGACTGGGGTAGGCGGAGCCTAGGAGGGATCATGTGACCAGCTTTGCTGGGCTCTTTGCCATTTCCTGTTGGGGAAGAGAATATCCCACAAGTAAGGATGACGCCGTGGACCGGACACACCTATGTTGGAGAAAAACACAATTTATGCTTACCTGATAAATTTCTTTCTTTCCGGATATGGTGACTCCACGGAATCATCAATTACTAGTGGGAATATCACTTTTTTTTTTTTTTTTAACAAAGGATATAATACAGAACAAAAAAAATGTTCATAAATAAATTTACCAAATCAAGAAAAACATACCCCAGGCAACACTCTACACCTCAGCAGAATTACTGAAGTGCCCTACCTGTCCTGCAACCCGCAGCAAAATGAGGAAAAAAACGATCCCGTTTACAATCCAGATTCCACAGAAGCAAAAACAGCAAGAAGTCTTCTAAACAGCAGAACCATCTGAAATATGCGCACCTCACTCTACAGGAAATGAAGGGGCTGTCCTACAGCTGACAAAAAAGCCATTTTTTTTTTTAAAAAACAACTTTCTTGAAAACAGGCTTAAAAATAAACAATAAAACCCCCAATAAAAGTACATAATCCGTTACTAAAAATGGATCCTCACTGAGACATCAATAAAATAAATAACCCCTCACACTAACAGTGCCTGCAAAAACTGCCATAAAAACCTGCACCCTGACAGGAATAATAAAAAACGTCCCCCTGCAGCGTTTTTAGCTGAATAAGTGCCAAATGTTTCCCTGCTTACATAGAAAAATAAAACTGGCACTTACCTTAACATTTATCTGTCCGGCAGTAGGACAGCTCACCTGATTTGAGAGGATGCCATCCCTCACATAGACCTGTGGAAATACAGAAAGAATGAGTAAACTTACTCAGGCTATCTAAATAGGGCAACAAAATGTTTTGGGAAAATGCAGTGAGGATTGTACCTCACAAGTTCCCAATTGCGCAAAAGCCACCACTGCCCTACCGAAGAGACTGACATGGGCTAAGAGGCAAAGAGAATGACTGGGGATTATGGGTAAGGGAAGTGACATATATAGCAGCTTTGCTGTAGTACTCTTTGCCTCCTCCTGCTTGCCAGGAGTGATATTCCAACTAGTAATTGATGATTCCGTGAACTCACCATATCTTAGGGGGAAAAAAAATGGCACTTACCTGCACTTCTTTCCGGCCGGCAGGAGGACAGCTCGCCCAGTATGAGAGGCCACTCCTTTACAGGGATCTGAGGAAACAAGAAAGAACAGAGTAAACCTACTCAGGCCTTCTATACAGGGGCAGCAACATGATAGGAAAACTCAGTGAGGCCCACCTCACAAGTTCCTAACTGCTTTAAAGCCACCACTGCCCTACTGAAGAGACTAACGTGGAGTACGGCTAGACCTAATCTTGAAAGGAAAGATCAGAGCAAACTTACTCTTCACCTCCTCCTTGCACCGAAGGCAAATATAATGACTGGGGTTTGTGGGAAGGGAAGTGATACTTAACAGTTTGGCTGTGGTGCTCTTTGCATCCTCCTGCTGGCCAGGAGTAATATTCCCAACAGTAATGGATGATGCCGTGGACTCACCATATCCTAGGAAAGAAATTTTAATTTTCCATTGTTCTCTCTGTGTATTGAGCTTTAGTTTTCCAAACAAATATAAGATAAGGAAGCAAGTGTGTGTACACAAAGTGATAACATAATGTGATATGACATTAGCTGAAGCTCAACCCATTGTAATAGGCTGTGGTTTAAAAGCACAATACCAGCTACTTCATATACACAAATAAACCTGAAAATGCAATTTCTCCTACATTTTATACTCTGCAGCTGGTATAACAAGTAATTGAATACATTAAAGGGACACTGAACCCATTTTTTTTTTCTTTCGTGATTCAGATAGAGCATGCAATTTTAAGCAATTTACTCCTATTATAATGTTTTCTTCATTCTCTTGCTATCTAAGCTTTTTTTGGTTCAAACACTGGACAGCACTTTTTATTAGTGGATGAATTTATCCACCAATCAGCAAGAACAACCCAGGTTGTTCACCAAAAATAGGGCGGTATCTAAACTTACATTCTTGCATTTCTGTGTTGCAAAATATAGTAGTGAGTTTTAATGCTCTTCATCGTTTTGGTTGATCACTAATATAGGCAGTTTTCAGCCTTTTGTTACCTAGGAACACCTATGACATACTTTTAGAATGAAAGGGTCATTAAACACTAAATAAATGCTAGATAGACTGATGCAGTCAAAGAAAAGATTAGTCTGATAATAACATGTAGATGTATTTTTTAAAGTTTCATTAGCTGTTTAAATATTGACAAAATAGGTGTAAAGTTTTAGTGTCTATAAAACAATGGGAGCTGCCATGTTGTAACTTAGGTTACCTTCTCTGCTGTGGCCAATTAGGGACAGTTATAAATAGGACATTAACGTGTGCAGCCAATGGCTGTGTGGAATATAACAGTGCTCTGCACTTCCATTTCTAACAGGAAATGAAAAGCTCACAATTTCAGAATAGAATTACAGTAAAAGGGGACAAAATAAATAATGAAATATATATTGCGGTTTTTTTATAAACAGATTCTAAACAGTCAAGTAAACAGATTCTAAACAGTCAAGTAGAGAATCACTGACTTATGCACATTCGAGCATTAACCAAAAAGCAACTCACCTGCATCCAACAGCAGCTTTACTATTTCAAAATTAGAATGAGACACACTGTAGTGAAGAGCTGTGTTTCCATTCCCATCAGCCATATTGATGATATAGCTCAAGACAGCATGGGAGATCTCTTCAAATGCAGCTACGTAATCCTCAACCATTGCAGGTACGGCAGACTTCTGACTGGACACACGGAACCATTCGTTCTGTATGGTGACCAAACACGACCTCTGCCAACAAACAGCAGAATTAGAAGACTTGCTAGTCTGAATTTCAGGATTTTTGTGTGTGTGGATTGTAACAAAACCAAACATTTGTAACGATTAACCAGAGTACAGATATGAGATGCAATGAAGTATTTTAGACATTTATCGCCAATACATATGAGATATGACTAGGAGGAGACATCACAAGACAAATGCACATAGTAAAATACATGCAGATCTGGCACTTTCAGAATGAACTCAGAACAGAACGCTTCCTGTAGTACTCTTGCTGGTAACGATCTCTTTTTATTGGTCTCGTGTGTGCAGTTATAAATCCATTTCCCAGAGTACCTTGCACTTGAATTTCTACTAGGGAAGATATTTGTAGCCGCAGTGCTGATTATTCCTAAGCGAAGCAATAAAACTAGCAAAGCCAAAAAGAAAAGTAATGGCCACAGATCCTAAATTAAATATTCTTTTTTGTAAAACCAAATCCTCCACTTAGCATGTAAACAGAACCTTTTTTTATTTCTTTCGTGAACACAGTGTAAACTGTGGCTTTTATTTTTCCATAGAAAATTCTTTAAAGCTTCTACTAATAAACATGACATCTTTACTGTATACACATTTCTGTTTATGATAAAGCACTGCTTTGTAGCCTAGAAAGTGCCCTGATTTATAATGCTGTTTATGGTCACTGGAAATAAATCTAAAATTGTGCTTTATATGTAGCCATTACTAACCTAATCTCAGACTTTATTGGTTTACTGTATTGTGGTGGTCTGATTAGAGACTTTGGATATGATTGTTCCTTTCTGATTATATATTCAGTCAATAACTTTTAGATTTATGTATAAACCAGTTAGACTAGGAGATACCTATCAGTAAAACTCTTGTTGCTGTATTCTCAAGTACAGTGAGCTCTTGCAGAATAAACCCACAACCTGAATTACAATGTAACATGCATTGTTTTAATGTGCTTAATAGTTTACATTTAAGATCTCTAAATGCACATTATGCTGTAAAGAAGGTGTTGAAAAGTGCTCTGTAAATTTGTGGGGGGGGGAGGATGGATCAAAGAAATGTACAATTTACCTGTCAGCACAAAACAATCAGTTGCTCTGAAATACACATACAACAAACCTATCAGTCCCCAGTACAATGCAGCACAAAGTGACACTCACCACATCCTTGTTTGCCAACGCCCTGGGATCATCCACTGCATCTTTCAGCGTTTTGCATGCTGACAGCATTTTCTCACTTAACTCATATCTAAATCAGATGTAAAATAGAGGTTTAGTTAAGGACACCACTGGTTAAACAATCCATTAGAAAGTTTCTGTTTCACAAAAGGGTGGTTTAAATGGGCATTTCAGAGTTAAAATAAACTGCCCTATTTCATTACAGCATTTTATTTTTAAACAAATTACTTTCCTTTACTATGTGTTTAATATCTTCCAAAGTGTCACTGCAAAGTGGAAAACCCCCCAGACACACACACATTGTGCTACAGACTAGAGTAAATTCAGCAGGAGCAGCAATTTATTACTAATAGCCAGCAGCTGATTGGTGACTGCACATATATGCCTCATGCCATTGGTTCACCCAGTGTGTTCAGCTAGCTACCAGTAGTCCAACAAAGGATACCAAGAAAATAAGTCAATTTTGATAATAGACTTAAATAGGAAAGTTGTTTAAAAAAATTGTATTCTCTATCTGAACCACGAAGGAAAGTTTTGAGTTTCGCGGCCCAGTAATTGGGTACAGACCAAACATATATTTTTGCAATATTTTACCAAAACTCTTGAAACAGAGATGCTTGAAAACAACTTCAAAACATTATACCCACCTTATAATATCTGCCTATCCTATCTAAAATATTCTTCCTACATTTTAATTAACAGAAGACTGGAAAACTGTTAAAATACAAGCTTATACGTTATATCTAAGGAATGGTCATGCACCCCAACTAGACAATAAAAGATCACTTATTTGTAATAATAAAAAATATTATTACCTGATAAATTCATTTCTTTCAGGGTGATGAGAGTCCATAGGTTGATCCATGACACATGTGGGATATAATTCCAACCACTACGAGGAGGTCAAGAACCCTTATAAGAACTTTAATCCCCCTCACCTCCCCTCCCCAGTCAGTTCATGTATGGCCGAGCATAAGAGAGGGACAGAAAAGGATGGAAAGACAAAGCAGGGTACAGAGATGCAAATAAGTTAATATAGGGCATGCAATACCCAAGCTGAGAGTCCATGTTATGGATGAGTGGGAAAGAGGCATTTCCTATTTGCAGAACACTAAAGCTGCTTTTGGCAGGATAGTCTTCCAAGTTACAAAGGAAGCAAAAACGTCAAAACAGTGAAATTTAGAAAAAGTATGGAGAGAAGACCAGGTTGCAGTCTTGCTAATCTGCTCCAAAGATGCATCATTTTTGAAGGCCCAATAAGTAGAAACAGATCTAGTAGAATTGGCAGTAATCCTTTTAGGATGCGGCTTCCCCACCACCAAGTAAGCCTAACAAATGGATTGTTTGAGCCAGGATACCAAAGCATAAAATTAAACTAGAAGTTTGTCTAAGTTGTGAAGAAGACAGTCCTTAAAGTTTGAAGGGTGTGGGCACAAAGAGGGAACCACAACTTCTTTGTTCATGTTTTCAGAAGAATCCACCTTTGGAAGAAAATCATATGTGGTACAGAAAACTGCTTTGTCATTATGAAAGATTAAAAAGGTAGGTTCACAAGACAAAGACAACTCAGAAACTCATCTAGCTCAAGAGATGGCCAGAAGAAAGAGAACTTTCCAAGTAAGCAGTTTTAGGTATAAACTGTGCAAAGGTTCAAAAGGGGGACCTTGCATAACAGAAAGAACTACATTTTAGTAAGCCTTCCAAATTTTATGATAAATTCTCATAGCGACATGTTTTCCGGCTTGTAAGAGTATTAATAATGGATTCTGAAAAACCTCTACTTTTAAAGACTAAGCTTTTAAACTCCACACCGTCAAATTCAGAGATTTAAGATTTAGATGGAGTAACACTCCTTGAGAATGTATATCCCCTCTTTGCGGCAGAGTCCATGAAGGGGCAGAAGTCTGAATTGGGTCTGCATACCATGTTCTGCGGGTCCAAGCTGGAGCTATCAAGATCACAGAAGCGGACTCCTGTTTGATACTAGCAATGACTCTTGGAAGTAGAACAAATGGGGGAAAGTTCCAAGGACTCAATAGAGCATCAATCATCAGAGCATTTGGATTTCTTTTTCTGGCACAGTATGCTGGAAGTTTTTGATTCGGCCTGGAAACCATTAGATCTACTTTTGGGAACCCACTTTACGAGAAGATGGTCAAAAACATCTTGATGAAGAGACCATTCTCCTGGATTAACTGACCGACGACAGAGAGTCTGCTTCCCAATTGTTCACCCCTGGAATGTGAATAGCAGACAGAGTGCAGAGATTTTCCTCTGTCCATGACAGGATGTGAGACACTTCTTGCATGGCTAGCAGACTACAAGTTCCTCCTTGATGATTGATATAAGCAACTGTTGTGATGTCGTCTGATTGAAAAATATTGAATTTCTTTTTTTTTTAGTGACTCTGAGCTCTTCAGTCCCAGCACCTTTTTAGAGTTTCAGAATGTTTATAGGTAACATTTCCTCCAGAGGAAACTAAACTTCTTCAGCCCTTCGAGATTCCAAGATAGCACCCCAACCTTGAAGGCTTGCATCTGTGGTGACCACAGTCCAAGTAGGCTGAAGAAAAGATGCCCCAAGGGTAAAAAGGGAGTCTTCCTCCACCATGACAGAGACTGACTGACTGAGGAATTGATAAAAAAATCTGCCAATTTAACTGAAAACAATCTACTGACCATTGCTGTAGCATTGCTGTAGCATGGCCAGCTGAAGAGGATGAAGGTGAAAATGGGACGGCATCTGACACCGCTACAATAAGACCCACAACCTCCATACACTGAGCTTCAGTTGGATATTGACAGGATTGGAGAGAAAGACAAGCTTTCTGTAGTTTGAGTCTGAGTTTCTGTCAGAAACAAGCGCATAAGAACAGAGTCTATTATGACCCCCAGAAAATCCACTCTCGTTGCTGGAGAGAAAGAACGCTTGATGAGCTTCTGTGTGTGAGAGATAGCTAAAGGAAAAGGAGGAGCCTGTACCAAGATGTAGTCCAGGTAAGGTACAATTGAAATTATCTGGGCTCTGATAACTGCCAACAATGCTCTCAACACCTTTTAAAAATACAGCAAGTTGTGGCCATCCCAAATGGAAGTACCACAAACTGGTAGCGGTTGTGGAGGAAGGCAAATCTCAAAAACTTAAAATGATCTCAGTGGATTGGAATATGCAGGTATGCATCCTTGAGATCTATTGTAGACATAAATTGGCCCTGTAGTATTAAAGGGATATTAAACCCATTTTTTTTCTTTCATGATTTAGAAAGTGCATGCCATTTTAAACAACTTTCTAATTTACTTCTATTATTTAATTTTATTCATTCTCTTGATATCCATTGCTGAAAAGCATATCTAGGTAGGTTCTCTTCTTGAACCTCTATCTGAACTAGTGGACGCATATTTGCAACCACTAGTGGGAAATGTAATGAGCTATATTAAAGATTCCACACAGGTACTTAACAATATGAAAAATCTTAAATGGCAGGAATCATATTGTTTTTTGACAATTGATGTTAAGTCCCTCTATACCTCCATCCCACACCACCAGGGTCTAGCGGCTGTTGCATATTTCTTGAATAATGTTTCCAACTATACAAAGGATGTTATACATCCATAGAATTTCTTTTAAAACATATTTTTTTCATGTTTGGAGGGTGTTGCTATCTTCAGAGGCGTGGCAGGGCTATGGGGGCAAAATTTGCCCCCTCCTATGCCAACCTCTTCATGGGTTGGTGGGAAGACTGCCACGTCTATGGATATGGCAACCACCACAAGCAAAACATTGCCTATTATGGCAGATATACTGATGATCTGCTGGTGGTGTGGGATGGGGATGAAAAAACTGTAGTAAGTTTCCTGGCGGCCATCAACTCCAATGATATGAATCTAAGATTCACAGCTGAACAGCACAAAACTAACATAAAATTATTGGATTTGGAGCTGATTTCAGACATAGAGACCAATACAGTAAATACAACAATAATCAGGAAACCTACAGGGGGTAACACAATCTTAAACTACAAATCTAGTCATCCTGGCCATGTCAAAAAAGCCATTCCAAAAGGGCAATTCATCAGAACAAAAAGAATCTGCTCAGATGAAAAGATATATGAGAAAGAATGTAAGGTACTTAAGGAAAGGATCTTGGACAGAGGTTATCAGGAGTCATTATTAAAAATGAGGTAGACACTATACCAAGGGAGGATCTACTGAAACACAAAAATTCTCATAAAAGAGGAAGCAACACAGATGTGAAAGAAAAAGTAATATTCAGTACCCCATATAGCCTGTAATATAACAAAATATGTGATATTGTAAAGCAAAACCTTCCCAAATTAGCAATAGATTCTGGGTTGTCGCAGGTAGCTATGGGAGGTTGTAAATTTGTGGGCAAAAAGGGTAAAACTATTGGCAATATGGACATGGCTACCCAGTAGATTAGGATTCTTTAAGTGTAGAGCACAACGGTGCAAAACCTGTAATTATGTTGTAGAAGGTACACATTTTAAATCCACAATCACAAACCAAGAATATGACATCAGATTTAAATTAAATTGTAACTCCAATCATGTAATCTATCTCTTAACATGTAGGGGGTGCTATATACAATATGTAGGCAGGACCAAACGACTCCTCAAAGATAGGGCACTCGAACACATAAGAGAAATAGAAAATCCGGAAACTTTTACACCAGTATCTAAACACTTTAAAACCATGCACCAGGGTGATGCATCATTTCTATTCAAGCAATAGATCATGTCCCCCAACACAAAAGGAGAGGTGATAGAGAATACAAAATCAGTTATAAGGAGGCAAAATGGATATTCTTGCTGAATACCAGACACCCACAGGGGATAAACAAAGAAAGTGATGTTATTTATTTAGGGTCTGTCAACATTCTCTAATATATCACCTTTTTGCTATATATTCATTTTTTTCAATATATTAATCTGTTCTCATATAATGCAAAATATGCATCATTTATTCTTCTTGCTTTTTTTCTCAGAAGTAGTCTAAGCATCTAATATAGTGCTCATTGACTACAACAATTCACTCTCATAACAGTCCATCTCACACACATAGCTTTATCAGACAGTATTTTAAGTCAAAATAGATTAAGATACAACCTATAATAAGTGGTTATCCACATTTATAGGAGGACTAAAATAATTTCATCAAAGTATGAGTAAATGGAAATATGTGCTTAGTAAAATATTTTTCTAGGCAGGAATGGGTTAACTTGTTTTTATTATTTTATTAGTGTTAACTGATGTCTCTTTAAATAGAGAACATGGCCACAGCAGAAAGATAGCAGTGATAAAGCGTGGAGCACCATGCAAAACATGTCTGCAGTCTTTTTGCTGTGACCCCTTCTGTGCATATATGGGGCTGAGGCTTCTTTTTTGTTTTTATTATATCCCAATAAAGAGCGCTATTTTTATACCCTAAGTTGATGGTGACTTTGTGAGTAATCCTTTTACGTGGAAGGCTGTTTTTTGAATTTACTGAATATCCTGGTCAAGCTAACATATCTGTGATGCCCGGGATTGTTTTTGCTTTTAGTCTATTGTAGACATAAATTGGCCCTGTAGTATTAAAGGGACATTAAACCCAATTTTTTTCTTTCATGATTTAGAAAGTGCATGCAATTTTAAACAACTTTCTAATTAACTTCTATTATTTAATTTTCTTCATTCTCTTGATATCCATTGCTGTAAAGCATATCTAGATAGGCTCAGAAGCTGCGGATTGCTGGCTGCACATAGGTGCCTTGCGTGATTGGCTCACTCATGTGCATTGCTATTTCTTCAACAAAGGATATCTAAAATATGAAGCAAATAAGAAAATAGAAGTAAATTGGAATCTTGTTTAAAATTGTATTCTCTATCTGAATAATGAAAGAAAAATGTGGGTTTAATGTCCCTTTAAGGGCAAAATTGTATGAATAGTTTCCATCTTGAAGGTGGGAGCCCGAACAAATTTGTTCAGTGTTTTTAAATCCAGAATAGGTCTGAAAAGAAACTATAAATCATGTCATCTAGATCCTGAACACATTGGAAAAAAGCAGCCACTTTTTCTGAATTATTTGGAACATGAGGCAGATTAAATTGCTCCAGAGGAGGCCTGGATTTACATCATATTCAATAACCAGGGGAGATTATGTTTATGACCCAAGGATTTTGAACTGAATGGAACCAGGCCTTCTGAAAAAGACTCAATCTGTCCCCTACCAGACAAGAATTTGGATTGGGGCCGTCCCTTTATGCTGATTTTTGATTGGAGATGGACTTGGTCTGCTTGTTCTTAGACCATGATGATCCGGGTTTTCCAGGAGGGCTTAGATTACTTAGGTTTCTGAGAGGGAGAAGACTTGATCTCTTAAAGAGCAAAAGGAAACAAAAACGGTATCCTTGTCTGTTCTTCCCTTTAGATAATTATCGAGGGAGAAAGGCTCCTTTTCCTTCAGTAATATTCTTGATAATGGAATTCAATTAAAAAAGAAAGTTCCTTCAAATAAATGTCATTAATCTGTTCTTTGAAACCATGTCAGCCGACCAAGACTTTAGCCATAAAGCCCTCCTTAACAGAATAGCAGTAGACATATTCTCGATGTCAATTTTGATAATATCCAGGTAGACAGTGTCACAATAAAATCATTAGACATTTTTAATTCCTTAATACAATTCTGGATGTCCTCAGAGGATTGATCTTAGACCACCTGAGAGAGAAATTCACACCAGAGTGATGCGGCCACAGCAACATTAGTGATGGCAACCGCAGGTCTGAGTTGAAGACCTGTTTGGTAGAAGAGCTTCCTTAGAAAAGACGGATTTACAGTCCATAGGGTCTCTGAAAGAAGTGCTGTTTTCCATAGGAATAGTTGTAGCTTTGCCAAAGTGGAAAATGCTCCATCCACTTTCGGTATACTCACCCAAAGTTCCAATTTTTTTCTGGAAGTGGGTACATTTTCTTAAACCTGTTAAAAGGAGCAAAAGAAATGCCAGGTTTCTTCCACTCCTTAGTAATATAGTCAGATACCAAATCAGGAGCCTCAAGAACTTTAGAGATTTTTTGATGGGCCTTAAAAACTAGATTTATTTGATTAACAATCTTAGAATATGCAGGCTTATAGTATGAGATATCCAAGATGTTTAGCACCTCAAGCAAGAGAGTGCAAATGTGTTCAACCATGAACCGGAAAGAATAATCAACTCAGGTTCAGCCACAGATTCTGGTTCGTCAGAAGAAAGTTTACCCTCAGAAAATTCATAACATAAAATCAGCAGAGTCAGAACTCTAAGAATCTGAATTTAAAAGGAGGATCCATGCAAATGTTGCATATTAGTAGTGGGCAAATCCCCAGATTTGCATTTACGCTTACTTGATTTGGGGATGACTGCCAAAAATTCAGCCATAGTCTTATGGAGATTTGACTTAAATTCAGGGAAAAAAATCAGTAGTAGTCCCCTGAGATATATATACTGGTACAGGGCAAATATTTATATTTGAAGCCATAAAGGCAGAGGGCCGAAAAGAATGTAAAAGCTGCAGAGCGCAACCAGTACATAACTGGTTAATTTGACTAACTGGAACAGTTTTGCAAAGTAAGCAGGAGGATTGAATACGTATATGATCTGTGGATCTCTCTTCTAACAGGTCTGACATATTAAGGGGGGGCAGACATGTTAGACTGTTAAAATAAAATAAATAACAAAAAGTTTACAGAATATGGATATATAAATCAAATACCACTAGCCACAGTCCTAAGAAACCTCCGACATGGGGGGATATGTAAGAAAGAAAATTACACAAAAACATGGTTTTTAAAACCTATACACCCCCTAGCAACTCTTGTGACAGTGCTCACAAACCTCTAGATCGTTTAGAAAGTCCAAAAATTATAAAATAAAACTCCTCAGAGATGTTGAAAATGCCTCCTGACAGAAAAAAGGTTGCACACAGCTTCAAGTAGTGGAGCAATAGGGTCCCCTAACTATGATGTACATGTGAAAAACAAGTACCTACTACCTAAATAGGCTAGTAAGTGCCTCAGTCACTTACCTTGACTGAAGCACCCCTCCACCGAGCTTTCCAGAATGCTGACAGATTGCTGATCCAGTAGAGAGCCCAACTAGTGCTAGTACAAGTACTGCAGAGGATGTCTGGTGGATATACTTGTATCCCCTCAGGAGTAGGCTAAGGAACAAGTCCCTGTGTAGCCTGAGGGCAGTTATGGCCAAAAACCCATTAGGGTAATGCAGTGCCATAACAAAAGGCAATCCTATACCCCTGTTTCATCCAGATCGACAAGCATATACTAGGGAATCTTCACTGTATGAAACATACAAGAGGTGCTGGGTCTCACACTTTCCAATATAAATAGGAAATAAAAGAAAAAATAATTTGAAGAACACCTCCATCTTCAACCTCTCTCCTGGGAGGCCAAGAACAGGATTAAAGCTCTTGTGAGGATTCTTGACCTCCTTCTAGTGGCATTAAGTATATCCCGCATGTTATAAATTACCATATGGACTCTCATCCTCTTACAAAATAAATTAATAAAGGATAATTTAGTAAGCAAAAGAGTGGAAAAGCATAATTTCTTCAAAATCTACACCTACAGGCCTAGGCCAAAATACTCTACTATACTCACATAACATCTTTAAGCTAGGAACATACCTTTCTCTAATTTCTACTTTATCTGTTTCTTTTTCTGTCACTTGCATTTGTTCTTTCTCTGCATCACTTGGAGATTCAGGAACTTCTTGTTGCCCCCTTACCACACCAGGGTATATCTCGTCAGACTCATTAAAAGTTTCATCTTTTTCACATTCGTCATCAGACTCTGTTGAGGAACTTTCATCAGAACTTGAATCATCACTTGATGTAGTTTCATACCTAGATAAAAGAAAATACTTTCAGAGACACATGGAAGCATATATAATTGGTAATAAAGCATTAATTAATTAATTCTGTCCATCTACTTACAGGTTGAGGTAGTTACAGGCACAGGAAATCTGATTTGTGCTTTCACCACAAATTATAACAAAGAAGTTATAACAAGTGCGTGTAGTTCTTCTGTGCACAGCCATAACGGTAAATCCACACAGATGCATTTCACTTTTGAAAATAAGCAATTTTGTAATATACATTAGAAAAAATGCTTCTAATACAAGCTATAGCTGTTTCAAAATTGTATTTAAGTATGCACCATGCACCAGCATTTTAAACACAGCGCTTGCTCAGAGAGCCTAAGGCGCTTAGTAATGACTCAATTTGTTAATTGCTGACATGATACAAGTTCCACTGGTGCTCTGAGCATCTGCAATACTTAAATTGCTGGTGCATTGAAAATATCTAGTGCTGCTTTTAACACTAAAGCAATGGTAACTTTTACTAGAAGCATTTTTGTCAATACATGTATATTACTAACATGTTTCTATTCAAAGATGTCATTCATCTATGTGCATTTCCATTTTGACAGGTACGTCCCTTTAAGTATACTACATTATATTATTATTTTTTTGTTGTTGTTGTCTGTTGCTTGAGCATATACTTGTGAATGAGAAACATCAGCTGAGACTACATAAAGCACAGTAAGGATATAAGACAATACTTAGCTCAATACGATAGAGTTAATATTGTGTGACTATAATCCCTTAAAGATGGCTTTAATGATTAACACTTTCTGTTGACCTTTTGTTTTTTTACTTGTCTTGTCTATACAGTTACCTATGCGCACATTATTCCCAACTGTTATTTTCATTAGTGGAGTCCTTGAGGTCTGATAGGAATATGCAAAATAAAATAGAGGTGTCAGACAAACTTCAGTACTATCTTAGCCCTTGGTGCTTCCAGAAGTCACTTGTGATTAACTAATTCAGCAGTAGAGTCCCAACTACAAGTCCGTACTTCCTATAAATTGTTATTACAAATAAAATGTAACATCTTCCCCTCCAAGAAGCCGTTTTGTTTACTTCAACTTTCTGTCAATCAATACAGCCCACAAACAAAACATTACAATTTAAAACCTTGCATAGTCACCTTCAACTTTATCTACAGAACCCTTCAATTGAGTTGTTTTATAATAAATCTATACATAGCTTTCACCTTGATACCTGGACTGTTCTTAAAGGAACAGTCAGCACAGTAGATTTGCATAATCAACAAATGCAAGATAACAAGACAGTGCAATAGCACTTAGTCTAAACTTCAAATGAGTAGAAAAAAAATTTTCTGACAATTTTAAAAGTTATGCCTTTTTCCACTCCCCCTGTACCATGTGACAGCGATCAGCCATTCACAAATGCATACACGTACCATGTGACAGCCATCAGCCATTCACAAATGCATACACACTTATTCTTGCACATGCTCAGTAGGAGGTGGTGACTCAAAAAGTTTAAATATAAAAAGAATGTGGAAGTAAATTGGAAAGTTGTTTAAGATGGCATGCGCTATCTGAATAATGAAAGTTTAATTTTAATTGAGTGTCCCTTTAAGTAAGCACATTTGCCCCTAGTCCCTGAACTGACAGATTTATAAGCAAGGAACGCAACATACATGGTATTGCTTTAAGAAATGAGCCCCAAGTATTTATGGCACCCGTTGTACACCTCTGTAAATAACACTTGTGCTACATATACACTCAGGATATTAATGATGATATAATACAAATTTGCAGGATCATCTAGTGAAATACACAGACACTGCAATGTGCTCAGTCCTTTTTATGAATAATTTCAAAATAACTGGCGAACGCTTTTTTTTTATAAAATGCTGCTTACCCTCCATTTATACCAACAAACTGAAGATTTTTCTTTGTATTTGAAGACTCCTTTTTCTCATCCGTTCTTTTCATTATGGACTTCAGTGTGACCTGGCCACTTGCATTTACTTCAAAAATAAAAAAAAAATATCAGTAAAATAAAAACAATATGGTTTATCATATTTTAACGGAGGAACATGAACTCAAATAGAATGAGAATGAATACTTACCATAAATGTCAGAAGCAAAGTCTTCATCCGTGATCTGCATTTGGTTATGAAGACCGGAGGGAAGCGCTGCACATAAGTCGTCTGTAGTTTTCATCATACTGAGCATATCAAGCTGCATGGCACCTGATCTCTGATGAAGACCAACAGGTTGAGAACCAGAAGTGGCATTGTCGTTAACTGCTCGAGGATCAAGCTGAGGTCCTGATAAAATGTAGAAAGATTGCATTTTAGTCATTCGTATTGTTTTTCTGTTTTCAAAGAATTTTTATTTTATTTTTAAGATAAGCATTGTACAGAAAGGTAACACCATTGTACGCAGCAGTGTTTCTCCAGTCCAGCCAGTCCTCAAATACCATAAAAAATATGACCTGTTAGGGGTACTTGAAGACTGAAATTGAGAAACACAGTTATACAGAACATATCAGTGCAAAACAAATACAACACTGGAACTGCACTCAGAGTAATATTGAATGGAACCTCTGTTTTCAAAATGTAGGCCTTACTAATAGGGATATGAAACCCAATTAATTTCTTTAAACAACTTTCCAATTAACTTCTATTATCAAGCTTACTTCATTCTCTTTGGTATCCTTTGTTAAAGGAACAGCAATGCAATACTGGAAGCTTGCTGAATACATCAGTGAGCCAATAAAAATAGAGCATATACATTATGTGCAGCCTCCACTCAACAGCTAGCTCCTGAGCCTACCTAGGTATACTTTTCAACAAAGTTTACCAAGAGAACAACTGCAAAGTGTAAATAATTTAATCAAATCTGTAAATTCCAAATTATACAAACCTTTTAACAAAAAAACAAAAACAAAAAAAACATAATTTATGTAAGAACTTACCTGATAAATTAATTTCTTTCATAGTGGCAAGAGTCCATGAGCTAGTGACATATGGGATATACATTCCTACCAGGATGGGGCAAAGTTTCCCAAACCTCAAAATGCCTATAAATACATCTCCCACCACACTCATACCTTAGTTTAACGTATAGCCATGTAGTGAGGTGTAAAAAGGAGTAAAAAAGCATACAAAAAGAGGAACTGGAAAAAATAATGTGCTTTTAAACAATAAAAAATCATAACCACCAAAAAAATAGGTGTCTCATGGACTCTTGCCACTATAAAAGAAATGAATTTATCAGGTAAGTTCTTACATAAATTATGTTTTCTTCCATGTAAGTGGCAAGAGTCCATGAGCTAGTGACATATGGGATACAATACCCAAGATGTGGAAAACCACAAAGTCACTAGAGAGGGAGGGATAAAATAAAAACGGATATTTCCGCTGAAAAAAATTAAATCCAAATAATAATTAAGTTTTCTTAAATAATTTCAAAAAACTCAAATTGTAGGCAAAAGAATCAAACTTTGACAGCTGCCTAAAGAACCTTTCTACCAAAGACTGCTTCTGAAGAAGCAAATACATCAAAATGGCAAAATTTAGTAAATGTATGCAAAGAAGACCAAGTTGCTGCTTTGCAAATCTGATCAACTGAAGCTTCATTCTTGAAAGCCCAAGAAGTGGCAACTGATCTAGTAGAATGAGCTGTAATTCTCTGAGGCGGAGTCTACCCCGCCTCCAAATCAAAAGTTTCAACCAAGAAACTAAAGAAATGTCAGATGCTTTCTGACCTTGCTTGGAACCAGAAAAAATAACAGACTAGAAGTCTTTCTGAAATCCTTCAACATTTCAAAGCTCTTACCACATCTAGAGAATGTAGACATCTTTCAAGAGAATTCTTAGGATTAGGACACAAGGAAGGAACAACAATTTCCCTACTAATGTTGTTAGAATTCACAACTTTAGGCAAAAATTTGAACAAAGTCCGTAAAACAGCTTTATCTTGATGGAAAATCAGATAAGAAGACTCACAAGAAAGAGCCGACAACTCAAACTCTTCTAGCAGAAGAGATAGCCAAAAGAAATAGCACTTTCCAAGAAAGTAGTTTAATATCCAAAGAATGCATAGACTCAAAGGAGGAGTCTACAAAATCCTTAAAACCAAAATGAGACTCCAAGGAGGAGAAATAGACTTAATAACAGGTTTGATATGAACCAAAGACTGAACAAAAAACAGTGAATATCAGAAAGTTTAGCAATCTTTCTATGAAATAAGACAGAAAGAGCAGAGATTTGTTCCTTCAAAGTATTTGCAGACAAACCCTTATCCAAACCATACTGAAGAAACTGTAAATCCTAGGAATTCTAAAAAAATGCCAAGAAAAATTATGAGTGGAGCACCGTGAAATATAGGTTTTCCAAACTTGATAATAAAAGTTCCTTGAAACAGACTTACTAGCCGGTAACATAGTGTTAATCATTGAGTCAGAGAAACCTCTATGACTAAGAACTAAGCGTTTAATTTCCATACCCTCAAATTTAGAGATTTGAGATCCTAATGGAAAAACAGCCCTTGAGACAGAAGGTCTGGCCTTAAAGGAAGTGGCCAAAGCTAGCAGCCATACATCTGGACAAGATCTGCATACCAAAACCTGTGAGGCCATGCTGGTGCTATGAGAAACACATGAGATTGTTCCATTATGATCTTAGAGATGACCCTTGGAAGAAGAACTAGAGGTGGAAAAATGTAAGCAGGTTGGTAAAACCAAGGATCTGCTAAAGCATCCACCATCTCCGCCTAAGGATCCTTGGATCTGGAAAGATATCTGGGAAGTTTCTTGTTCAAAAGGGAGGCCATCAGATGTATCTCTGGAAGACCCCACATCTGCACAATCTGATGAAACACATCTGGATGGAGAGACCACTCCCCTGGATGCAAAGTCTGACGACTGAGATAATCTGCTTCCCAATTGTTTACACCTGGAATATGAATCTCAGAAATCAGACAAGAATTAGACTCTGCCCAAGAAAGTATCCAAGATACTTCTTTCATTGCTAAAGAGTCCCTCCCTGACAATTGACATATGCCACTGTTGTGACATTGTCTGTCTGAAAACAAATGAAAAGTTCTCTCTTTAATAGAGGCCAAGCCTGAAGAGCTCTGAAAATAGCAGGGAGTTCTAAAATATTGATTGGTAACCTCGTCTCCTGAGGTTCCCAAACCCCTTGTGCTGTCAGAGACCCCCAGGCAGCTTCCCAACCTGTAAGACTTGCATCTGTTGTGATCACAGTCCAGGTAGGATGAACAAATGAGGCCCCTTGAACAATATGGTGATGGTCCAACCACCAAGACAGAGAGAGTTGAATGTTGGGATTTAAGCATATCAGTTGTGATATCGGAGTATAATCTCTGCACCATTGATCAAGCATGCAAAGCTGCAGAGGTCTCATATGAAAAACGGGCAAAGGGGATCGCGTCTGATGCTGCAGTCATAAGACATAAAACCTCCATGCACAAAGCCACTAAAGGGAATGATTGAGATTGAAGGTTTAGACAAGCAAAAACCAATTTCATTCGCCTCTTGTCTGTTAAAGACAGAGTCATGGACACAATCTATCTGGAAACCTAAAAAGGTAACCTTTGTTTGATGAATCAAGAAATTCTTTTGTAAATTGATCCTCCAACCATGCCTTTGAAGAAACCATAATAGTTGTTTTATGTAAGATTCTGCTAAATGAAAAGACTGAGCTAGTACCAAGATATTGTCCAAATAAGGAAACACCGCAATGCCCTGCTCTCTGATTACAGATAGAAGGGCACTGAGAACCTTCGCAAAGATTCTTGCAGCTGTCGCTAGGCCAAATGGAAGAGCGACAAATTGGTAATGCTTGTCTAGAAAAGAGAATCTCAGAAACCGATAGTGGTCTGGATGAATTGGAATATGAAGATAATCATCCTGTAAGTCTATTGCGGGCATAAAATGCCCTTGCTGAACAAAAGGCAGAATAGTCCTTATAGTCACTATCTTGAAAGTTGGGACGCTTACAAAACAATTTAAAAACTTCAGATCCAGAATTGGTGTGAAAAATGTTTCTCTTTCTTTGGGACAATGAATATATTTGAATAGAACCCCAAACCCTGTTCTTGGAGAGGAACTGGTACAATCACCCCTGAAAGCTCCAGATCTGAAACATTTCAGAAAAGCCTGAGCCTTTACAGGATTTTTTGGAACATGAGAAAGAATCTTTCCACGGGAGGTCTTACTCTGAAACCTATTCGATACCCTTGAGTCACAATATTCTGAATTCCTGAAATAATTTCAATCTGCCCCCACAAGCTGAACTGGATTGAGGGCCGCACCTTCATGCAGTCTTGGGGGCTGGATTTATTTTTTTATAAGGCTGGTCTTAATCCAATTTGAAGATGGTCTCAAATTGGAACCAGAGACCTTAGGGGAAGGAGTGGTTATTTGTTCTTTACGAAAATGATTAGGAGCCTTAAATTTACCCTTAGACTTTTTATCTTGGGGTAAAAAAACTCCCTTCCCCCCAGTGATAGTGGAAATAATAGAATCCAATTAAGAACCAAATTCTTACCCTGGAAAGATAGATATAGTAATCTAGATTTAGATACCATGTCAGCATTCAAAGATTTCAAGCCATAAAGCTCTTCTATCTAAAATAAATAAAGACATAGATTTAACATTGATCTTAATAATGTCAAATATAGCATCACAAATTGAAATGATTAGCATGTTGAAGCAGAAGAACAATGCTAGACAAATCAGAATCTTCTACCTGATGAGCTTAACTGTCCAACCAAAATGTTTAAGCAGCAGCCACATCCGCCATAGATATGGACGGTCTAAGAATATAACCAGAATTTAAATAAGCTTTTCTGAGCTAAAATTCAATCTTCCTGTCTAAAGGATCCTTAAAAGAAGTACTATCTTCCATTGGGATAGTAGTATGTTTGGCAAGAGTAGAAACAGCGTCATCAACTTTGGGGACTTTTCCCAAAACTCTTAATTAGCCACAGGTAAAGGATATGACTTCTTAAACCTAGAAGAAATATTAAAAGAAGAATGAGCCTTAGTAATCATAACAGAAACATAACAGAAACAGCATCTGGATTAGGAAAAACCTCAGGAGCAACCTTAGGAGGGTTAAAAACAGAATTTAAACGTTTACTGGCTTTGTTATCAAGAGGACTAGACTCTTCAATACCCAAAGTAACTAACACTTCCTTCAACAAAGAACGAATATAATCAATCTTAAACAGATAGGAAGATTTGTCAATTTCAGAATCTGATTCAGGATCCTCTGAACTAGAGAGATCCTCATCAGCAGAGGATATTTCAGTATGTTGACGGTCAATACAAAGTTCATCAGAATTATCAGCAGTTTTAAAAGACCTTTTATGTTTATTTGAATATCAGGTACATTAGATGTTGAAGGAACAACAGAAAATGTATTTGTACTAATAGAAACATTATCAGCATTCAACAGTTTGTCATGACAAATACCACATAATTGAGCTGAAGAAATAACATCAGCTAATTTACAACAGACACACTAAGATTTGGTAGAACTGTGTTCATGCAGCATGGTTTCTACAGCAACATCAAAGGCAGGATCAGACTGAGACATCTTGCAAAATGTAAAAAGAAAAAAAACGTTTAAACAAAATATCCAATTTCCTCAAATAGCAGTTTCAGAAATGGGAAAAAATGCTTAAACTAAAGTAAGATGCAGAAAAATAAGCATCATAACTCTTAAAAATATAAAGAGAACCAGAAGACACCCATCCACATATAGCAGACAGCCAAACCAGTGCTGAAAAATATAAGCAGAGGTAATGGTATAGGAGTATAACGTCGATCTGAAAAGGGAGGCAGGGGATGAATCCCTGCGACCGATTACAGAGAGCCTTTGAATAGATTTCCCATGGGTGAAACCATAAAATCAATAGGCAATACTCCCCTTACATCCCTCTGACAAACACTGTACTCAGAGGAATTGGGCTTCAGAATGCTTAGAAGAGCAAATAACAGAAGAAATCAAGCACAACTTGCTTCACCACCTCCATAGGAGGTAAAGTTTGTAAAAACTAAGGTATAAGTGTGGTGGGAGGTGTATTTATAGGCATTATGAGGTTTGGGAAACTTTTCCCCCTCCTGGTAGGAATGTATATCCCATATGTCACTAGCTCATGGACTCTTGCCACTTACATGAAAGAAATATAGATTAAACTAACATCAGCTTTCTGGATGAAGTTGTTTCCCAACTCCACCAAGCACCACATATATGTTAGTACTGACTGAGGGCCAGATTATGCTTGTGCAGTATATAGCTACAGGGTTCTTACAGAGCAACAGTGCAGTCACTAGTGATTGGCTTGTGATCAAATATAAAGCACATACAAATAGAGCAATACCCTTGCATGTAATAGCACCAGCTGTTAATTCTAAAGGGGGCTACTTAGCTACACTATAATAGCAATATTAGTGTCCTATGGTTGATGCTACTATGTGAAGTTGGTCAGCCCATATATTTGCCTCCAGGCAGCCTACAACTGAGAGAAAAATATATGTTTCACTGCACTAAGTTCACCTCACCACAATTTATGCTAACTGTTTAGCCCCTTAAACTGTAACTATTACTTACTGTAAACCCCAGCCCCAAATGCTTTAGATTCAAACAGTGACCGTGCCCAAAAAGCCTGGTCCCACTGCTCAATCCTCCCTAATCTAAGACACCCCTGCCACATGATCCTCCCATTGTCACTAAGGTCACCCAACATCTATCTTAAAGGGATAGGAAAATCAAAATTAAACTTGCTTGATTCAGATTAACCATATCATTTAAGAATATTTTTTTCTCACAATTAAACAGATAATCATCAAATACTGTTATATACGAGATGTCAACTTGTTGTAAATGTTTGCATGGATACGTTTTGTTGTATCAAAACAATTAACAGTCACTAATTGTATGTCACATTATCGATGGGATTCAGCAATATATCCAGTATGGGTATTTGTGGATCTCGGTGATATTGAACATAAGTACATAATAAATTATTTGTTTGCACAGCAGCACATCAGTGTTAAGTCTGCTCTCAGATCATAGGGTAAGGGTGGGTGGTAGGAGAAGAAACAGGAGGAAGAAGAAAATCCTCCCTTCTACGTATAAAGACCAGAGCGGCAGTTAAAATTCTTATTATTTGTGTAGCCAGGTATTCCATATTAGCCAATAGGTGTCCATCTGATCAATCGAGTTGAAAAAAATCTCTCTCCATGCTGGTCATGTAGTCAACCACTGCGCCAATTTCTGCAAGACGCGGGGGTTCAGGGGATTTCCACGCTCGGGCGATGCACAACTTAACTGACGTGAATATGTATATCAGCAATCTCCTCGACATTTGTGGGGTAGTATTTTCTATTATATGTAACAAGGCATTTAAGACACTTTTAAATTCTCTTTCAAATGTGTTTTCGTTCTCTTGGTATCCTGTGTTGAAAAAGAATACACACATATCCTACACTAGTGGGAGCTAGCTGCCGATTGGTGCCTGCACACATTTGTCTCTTATGATTGGCTAACTAAATGTGTTCATCTATCTGCAAGTTGTGCAATGCTGTTCCTTCAGAAAAGAAAAATAAGAGAATAAAGCAAATTTGATAATATAAGAATATAAGTAAATGGGAAAGTTCTTTAAAATTGTATGTTCTACCCAAATCATGAAATAATTTTTTGGGGGTTTCCTGTCCCTTTAACAAGGTTATACATAATAAACAAGGACAGAAGAAAAACATTCTAAAATGATTGTCTAAAATTGCGACATAATAAAGCCTTTAATAATTAAGACTGAACATAGAGTCTTTTTTGTTGTTTCTACTTACATAAACAATTGTTTCAACTATTAAACATAATAATCAAGAAAATTGTTACCATGTATAGAACACAGATCAATCAATAATAAATAATAATACAGCTGACAAACCAAAAGAGTAACAAAGGAAAAAGCATATCTAATGGAATATAAAACATCTATTTCAGGGTGCCGAATCCTCTGTTAAAGGGACAGTCTAGTGAAAATAAAACTTTCATGATTTAGATAGGGCATGCAGTTTTAAGCAACTTTCCAATTTACTTTTAGCATAAACCTAGGTAGGCTCATATGCTAATTTCTAAGTCTTTGAAGGCCGCCTCTTATCTCTTAGTGTATTTTGACAGTTTTTCACAGCTAGACAGAGCTAGTTCATGTGTGACACATAGATAACATGGAGCTCACTCCCGTGGAGTTATTTATGAGTCAGCACTGATTGGCTAAAATGCAAGTTTGTCAAAATAACTGAGATAAGGGGGGAGTCTGCAGATGATTAGATACAAGGTAATCACTGAGCTAAAAAGTATATTAATATAACAGTGTTGGTTATGCAAAACTGGGGAATGGGTAATAAAGGGATTATCAATCTTTTTAAACAAACATGTTCAAGTAGACTGTCCCTTTAAGTATAGTGAAATGTACATGAACTTACAGTATTCTGCACAGAATACTACAGAGTAAAAGAGACCAGGACAGTGTGTATACATATAATTTACAACGCAGTGCAATTGTAGATATATAGTATGCAAATACAAAAACAAATTATGCTTACTTGATAATTTTATTTCCATCTGTATAAGGAGAGTCCACGGCTTCATTCCTTACTTGTGGGAATACAGAACCTGGCCACCAGGAGGAGGCAAAGACACCCCAGCCAAAGGATTAAATACCCTCCCCTTTCCCCTCACCCCCCAGTCATTCTGCTGAGGGAACAAGGAATAGTAGGAGATATATCAGGGTAGAAATGGTGCCAGAAGAACAAACAAAAATGTTGGTCCGCCCAACGGAGAAAATGGGCGGGGCCGTGGACTCTCTTCATACAGATGGAAATTAATTTATCAGGTAAGCATAATTTATGTTTTCCATCTTAATATGAGGAAATTCCACGTTTTCATTCCTTACTTGTGGGAAACATATACCTAAGCTCAAGGACATTGAATGAAAAATGGGAGGGAACAAAAGAGGCGGACCCTATTCTGAGGGCACCACAGCCTGCAAAACCATTCACCCAAAAGCTGCTTCAGCCGAAGCAAAAACATCAAATTTGTAAAACTTTGAAAAGGTATGTAAGGAGGACCAGGTAGCCGCCCTACAAATCTGCTCCATAGATGCCTTTTTCTTGAAGTTCCAAGATGAAGCCACAGCCCTGGTTGAATGAGCCGTAGTCCTCTGAGGAGGCTTATGACCCACAGATTCATATGCCAAATGAATAATGTTTCTCAATCAAAAAGTTAGGGAAGTGGAAGAAGCCTTCTGCCCTCTGCGCTTCCCAGAATAGACAACAAACAATGCCGAAGTCCATCTAAAATCCTTCATGGCCTGAAGATAGAATTTCAAAGCCCAAACCACATCTAGATTATGAAGTAATCGTTCTTTCGAAAAAGAAGGATTAGGACACAAGGAAGGAACCACAATTTTCTGATTGATGTTACGATCAGACACAACCTTAGGGAGAAACCCCAACCCAGTGCAAAGAACAGACTTGTCCGCATGAAAGACTAGGTACGGAGGCTCACATTGCAAGGCCGCCAACCCAGAGACTCTGCGAGCCGAAGCAATAGGCAATAGAAAAAGAACCTTCCAAGACAGTAGCTTAATGTCAATTGAATGCATATGCTCAAATGGAGCTCTCTGCAAAACCTTAAGAACCAGATTCAAACTCCAAGGAGGAGCAGAATGTCTAAACACAGGCCCGATTCTAGACAGAGCCTGAACAAAAGACTGAATATAAAGAAGCTCAAGGAGCCTCTTGTTTAATAATACCGATAGAGCCAAGATCTGTCCCCTCAAGGACAGGCTATCTGGACAGAGCCACCAAGAGAACGATTCTCTCGACTGGTTGTCCAGAGAAATCTGTTGAGACAGATCCAAGTGGTCACTGTTCCATTGCCTCAGCATGTACAGTTGAAGAGGTCTGAGGTGGAACCTGGCGAATGGAATGATATCTATGCTAGACACCATGAGCTCAATTACCTCCATACACCGGGCCGCAGATGGCCTTGAGGAGGTCTGGAGGGCAAGACAATTGGAAGTAATTTTGCAACGTCTCTGGTGTGTAAGGAATATCCTCATGGATATGGAGTCTATTATCATGCCAGGATGTCGTCCAAGTATGGCAATACTGGAATACCTCTGGACCTTGCTACCGTGAGCAGAGCCCCTAGAACCTTCGAAACGACTCTTGGAGTAGTAGCCAGACCAAAAGGAAGAGCCACAAACTGGAAGTGCTGATCCAGAAAGGCGAATCTAGTGATCCTTGTGAATTGGCACATGTAGGTAAGCATCCTTAAAGTCTTGTGTAGTCATGAACTGTCCCTCTTGAACTGAGGGCAGAATAGACCTTATCGTCTCCATCTTGAACGATGGGATCGACAGAAACTTGTTAAGGCACTTTAGGTCTAGAATCAGGTGAAACGTACCCTCCTTCTTTGGGACCACAAAAAGGTTCGAGTAGTACCCTAGACCTCTTTCCGATAAAGGTACCGGCACAATTACTCCTAGGGAGGAGAGATCCCTCATGCACCCTAGAAAAGCATCAAATTTTTCTGGTCTTTAAGACAGGTTTGATAAGAGGAATCTGCCCATGGGTGGATGAAATTTGAAACCTATCCTTGTTCTGCTTGGATTTATTCCAAGATTGAGGTGGTTTTCAAGTTCCCTTGGACTGATCAGGCTTCGCAGAGGGCTGCTAGCGTTGGAATTTATCCAAACAAAAGGGACGAAAATTAGGATCTTGTTCTTTAGGTTTATTCTTTTTATCCTGCGGTAGAAAGGCACCCTTGCCCCCAGTTACTGTGGATATGATAGAGTCCGAACAGAATCTTCCCCTTAAATGTAAGGGAAAGCAATCTAGATTTTGAAGTCATGTCTGCAGACCACGACTTCAGCCAGAGAGCCCTACGAGCTAGAACAGAAAAACCTGATGTTTTTGCATTCAGGCGAATAATCTGCATGGTAGCATCACAGATGAAAGAATTAGCTACCCTCAAGACCTTAATTCTTTCCTGGATCTCATTGAGGGGAGTTTCCACCTCTATCATCTCCAATAGAGAGTCGCACCAATAGGTAGAGGCTCCAGCTACCGACGTTGCTGGCTGGAACAAGTACCCTGTGTGCTGAAACATTTTCCTTAATAGAGTTTCTAGCTTCTTATCCGTGAGCTCCTTAAATGATGAACTATCCTCAAGCGGGATAGTGGTGCGTTTAGCAAGCGTGGAGAAAGCTCCATCCACCTTAGGTACCAATCCCCACAATTCTAATTGAGAGTCTGCTACGGGGAACAATTTTTTAAATGAAGAAGAATCCAAGTCTCTCCCATTCATTCGTATGAACCACCCTGTCCTCATAAACCTTGTCAAGCTTAGAAATAGAAGGTTCCTCTGGTAATGTAGGTTCCGGAACCTCTAACGTAGCCAACACTTCTAACAGGAAGCGTAAGTGCTCAAGCCTAAATCTAAAATCTGGTTCCTCCACAACCGGAGGTTTAGAAGCAGCAGATTCCGACCCAGAAAGAGCCTCCTCTGAACTATTAGAGACGTCTTCATCAGCGGATAATCTAGTATCAGATAAATCCAACAAATTGGCAGATGACCCCTGGGAAGGATAGCAATATTTGACCTTACGCTTGCGCTTAGCAGGACGAGGTAAAGCACTGAAGGCCACAGACACTGCTGATTGTAACTGTTCAGAAAAGTCTGGTGGTAAAAGGGCCCCTCACGGCGGAGGATTAGCAGTGCATTGGGAGGCTGTATGTGTAGTAGGAGATGATTGCAGGGAAAGCACCTCACGTGGCGGAGACTCTTCAGAGGTGGACATCTCAGTGGTATTAAACATCTTTGTTTTTTTAGATATAACTACCTTATCGAGGCATGTGAAACATAATTGAGCAGGTGGATATACCATAGCCTCCATACAATAAAAACAGGTAATAGAGTACCCTCTAACGCATCAGAGTCCTCCATAGTTTGCGCTTTTAAGATGGACAGCAGAACAAGAGGAATGGCACCTTTATACCCTCCAATGGCCGGGGGGACCTCACAACCTCCTAAGACCCAGTCCTCCACAGAGAAACTGCTTCTCCTGTAAACCGCATGGTCAGAAAAGAGGAAGTCAATGAGACCACACCAAGTCACATGGAGTGCCATGCAGGACCGCCCCTGCTCCAAGAGAGAAACACGCCAAGTAATAGACCGCACAGTATCTCAAAAACTAAAGTAAAAGTTAAATGTTTCTGCCTGAGCCTCATCTCACACATCGCAGCATAAAACATTATTAAGCAAGTTATGTATAAATCCCCCCTGTTCAATAATCCCCTTCCGGAGATATTAACCCTTGATTCCATACAGATAAAGGAGCCACACTGTGACCCTGTCTTCTTTACATTATCATATGAGATAAAATTAAACAATGTTACCGGAATCTCTACAGTGGAAAAGACACACATACTCTCAAGTTTGACAGTCTTGTAGCATCGCACCTGACATGGACTTGAATGATAGAAGCAGGCAGTGAAACTCGTCAACAATGATTGCTTAGGAGCTGTTAATACTAGTCTGGATGGTTTTGCAGAAAGACTGTCCCTGCATCTCCAGACCCTAACATTCGTCAATGCTCTCCCTGAGAGGCTGGCAAGACTACTTAAAACTCCAGTCCCATACCGAAGCGTACTACCCTCTGACTCTTCCGACACCTCTCTGCCATTCTCCTGTGACGAAAGGCAAATAATGACTGGGGGATGAGGGGAGTGGGGGAGAGGTATTTAAGCCTTTGGCTGGGTTGTCTTTGCCTCCTCCTGGTGGCCAGGTTCTGTATTCCCACAAGTAAGGCATGAAGCCGTGGACTCTCCTCATATTAAGATGGAAATTACTTTAAAACTGACATATTGTAACATCTGGCCCTTTAAGAGGTGTTAATATTCTCCTTCTTAGGGCTATTTAAGGGCTGCCTTTCCTTAAATCACTGCTTGGTATTGAAGTAATCTTACTACTTTGTTAAGCCATACTAATTTTGGATTTGTTACAGATATTTCTATATCGTTATCCTCTGTGGACATTTAAACATTTTTTTCTCAGTAACCAATCAACTACTGTTATGGCTTTGGACATTGTCAAAGATATATCTCAGAGTTCCTGCTTGTTTTGGGTTACGTGCAGCCGTATCATCTCCCAGCTGATTCATCTTTGATTCCTGTGATGTCATTTCTGAGCCGCTCAGCTGTTCGGCGCATCGCTCCCACGCTACTCAGTTCTGCCTGACCGGCTGGTGAGGTTGTATGTACTCTAACTTGCAATTGAATCTCATTCTTGCTTACAAAATATATATAAATTCTGGTTGATATCAATCTTTTACTTTAAACTGCAGTAATTAAACAGGAGAACTTATTTATAATTGTGCCTACATTTTGATATATTTATCTACCATCTCCATATCATTTGCACATTTGATAAAGAAGCTATCCTGCAAATAAAACACCACTCTTATGATTTACTAGACATGAAATTCAAATTCAATTCATGTCTAATATATATTATATATGAGACACCTTTTCATACAAATGTGCATAAAATATGAAAACCAACATTTTATTTCATGAATGTTTGAAGAGACACTTTATTGAAACAAAACTTTATTAACACATATAACCCAAATTATTTATTTCATGATTCAGATAAAGAATGTAATTTTAATCAATTTTCCAATTTACTTATTTTATCTCATTTGCTTTCTTTTCTTGGTATCCTTTGTTGAAAAGCATACCTAAGAATGCAAAGGAGAAACAATGCACTACTGGGAGACAGCTGGTAAATGCACATATATGCCTCTTGTCATTGTTCACCTGACATTCTGCTAGCACCCAGTAGAGAATTGCTGCTACTTCAACAAAGGATACTAAGAGAGTTTAGCAAATGTAATAGAAGTAAATCGGAAAGATGATTAAAATTGTATACTCTATCTGATTCATGAAACAAAAGTATTAGGTTTCATGTACCTTTGATTCTGTTTTAATAAAAGCCTCACCAAACAACAAACCTCAGATTATGATTATGGGAAGCTCAGCCAATTTCAGATCTACTTATCAGAATAGCTCTCCACATTACAATGGAAAGTCTGCCATCTGAAATAAATGTTTGATAAGGCAACAGCCACATGAATTAGCTTATCCTGAGCAGCCTTTAAACTATTTTTTTTTTACCCCAGTAAACATTTGTTTAAACTCTAATAAAGTATGAGGTCAAAAGTGGGCGAGTCAGATTCTTTAGCAGGAAAAGTCAGAAAAGGACATTATGCCTGACTGTTTTTGCTACATGATGATTGGTGAAGATGTATCATCTCCAGATAAGTTAACTAATACTGCATCATTAATAAGCATCAACTTAAAAAAATATATAAAAAAAAAAAAAAAGACAGAGCTTGAGTGATAAAGGTCATAACTATCTGTCAAATAATCTGTATACTTGTGAGGGCCCAGAGCGGGTCATGCTTGTTTGGAATGGGAGGAGGTGGCACTTTGCTTCCCACTGATGAAGAGCTAATAAAACCTTCCATGCTCAAGAGGTTAAACACCTTCTGCTTAAGATTTTCAAGCAGTGCAGCTCCTGAACAGAACATGGCCAGTTAGGTAATTAGGGGCAGCAGTTGCCTATAGCAGACAATCACCAGCTAAGATCTGCTCTGATACTACAAGGATTACAGCTCTTGAGCAAAAATGTAACTGTAAATTTATACTCTTTGCAAGGGTTAAACACATATGCCCAGATTACAAGTGGTGCGCTAATGCTAGCATGGGACGCAATAGGCAATATCACTGGCTTGTGCTAAAGTTAGCGCAAACCTTGATAGTACAAGCTCCAAAGTGTGTGTGTGTTTGATTTTAAAAGGACTTTTTAATGCAAAAATTGGGTGCTCTTAATCAGAGCATGTGATTTTGTTCCCATTACTTACTATCTAGATTACAAATTGAGTGATAATGCTTTATTGCTCATGGGCCTTATAAAACTCAAGCACTGGTATTACAAGTTGAAAGTAAAAAGACTTAGTGTCATGATACAATCATGTGGAGTAGTTAATACCTGGATTGGCTACCCAGCAGAGCCATAAAAGGAGCAGGGAAAAAAGATGTGCTAAAGTAAAAACTAACCTCAAAAAAGACATAAGGGTGGGTTCTCGTGGACTCTCACAGCCATGAAAAAAATAAATTTAGCAGGTAAGCATAAATTATGTTGCCTTTCATACAGGTAGTGAGAGTCCATGATTTATTACTCCTGGGGACTTATACCCAAGCTATGGAGTCCACAAGTAATAACAAAGGGAGGAATTTAAAAAAATATATTTTGTTCACTGAGAAATTAAATCCGCGACCCCAATATTTTTTTTAAAGCACTTAAAATATATTAAATAGGCAAAAAACTTAAGACAGCCACCTGAAGAACCTTTTTTTACCAGAGACTGCTTCAGAAGAAGCAAAAACTTCAAAAATAGTAGAATTTTGTAAAAGTATGCAAAGAAGTAGCTGTCTTGAAAATCTGGTCAACTGAAGCCTTATTCTTGAAAGCCAAAGAAGTGGCAACTGACCTAGTAGAATGGGCAGTAATCTGCTGCGGTGGAGGCTGACCTGCCTCCAAATAAGCCTTGTGAATCAAAAGTTTTAACCAAGAGGTCAAAGAAACAGCAGAAGATGTTTGATCCTTCCTAGGACCAGAAAAAAAATGAACAAACTAGAAGTTTTGCTAAAATCCTTAGTAGCATCAATGTAATTTTCAATGCCTTAACATCATCCAAAAAATGCAAAGATCTCTCTGAAGCATTCTTAGTGTTAGGACACAAAGACAGAACACTAATTTCTCTGCAAAAATTATCGGAAGAAACAACCATGGGCAAAAAACAAATGAAGTCCGTAAAACCTGAAGAAAACTCAGATAAGGATGTTCACAAGAAAGAGCAGATAACTAAAAATTCTTCTAGAATAAGAAATAGCCAAAAGAAATAAGACTTTCCAAGAAAGTAGTTTAATATCAATCTTACGCATAGGTTCTAAATGAGGAGCCTGGAAAACCCTTAAAGAGACACTCAAGTCAAAATAAACTGCTGCTTATATGAAATTCAGAGTAGGTGTTAAATCATTGTCTTTATATGATGCATGTGTTAATTATGCTATTCTACTGCACACTGAGTGGTCCTTTAACACAGAGTTAAGATTCCATGGAGGAGAAATTGATTTGATTACAGGTTTAATACGGACAAGAGCCTGAACAAAACTATGAATATCAGGAAGATTAGCAATTTCTGATGAACAAAACTGAAAGAGCAGAAATCTGCATCTTCAGAGAACTGGCAGATAGGCCCTTATCCAGACCATCATGCAAGAACGGCAAAATCCTGGAAATTCTGAAAGAATGCAAGGAAAAACCATGATCCATACACCAAGAAATAAAGGACTTTCAGACCTTGTGATAGATTCTCCTAGTTACAGCTTACAAGCCAGAATTAAAATTTAATTCACAGGATCAGAGTAACCGCTATGTCTAAGGGCTAAACATTCAATTCCCATGCCATCAAGTTAAGAGACTTGAGATCCGGATTAAGACAGAAGGTCTGGCCACAGAGGCAGAGGTCAACTGGACATCTGAACTAAATCTGCATACCAAATCCTGCAAGGCCAAGCCCTAGCAATAAGAATTACCGAAGACTTTTCTAGGCTTATCTTGGAAATTACTCTGGGAAGAAGTACCAGAGCATGAAACAGATAAGCAAGCTGAAAAAGACCAAGGATCTACTAGAACATTCCTGGACCTCACAAACTACCTGTGAGACCCCAAAGATCCACAATCTGATTTAACACTTCCTGGGGAAGAGACCACTCCCCTGGATGTAGAGATTGAAGACTGAGAAAGTCTGCCTCCCAGTTGTTTATCCCTGGAATATGAATTGCAGAGACCAGACAAAAAATATTTTCTGCAAATGAGAGAAATCGAGACACCTCCATCTTTGCTAGGGAACTGTGATTTTGCCCAGGATGGTTGAAGCTACTGATGTGACATTTTCTGTCTGGAAACAGAGATAAGACTCTTTTCAACAGACTCTTTCCAAGCTTGAAGATCCCTGAAAATTGCACAGAGTTCTAGAACATTGATTGGTAACCTTGCCTTGCGAGTATCCCAAACTCCCTGTGCTGTCAGAGACCCTTAAACAGCTCCCCAACCTGAGAGACTTGCATCTGTAATGATCACAGTCCAGGTAGGATGAGCAAAAGAAGCCCCCTGGATAATAAACTGATGATCCAAAGTCAGGTTTTTTTCCCTGCCTTGTTAGCCATGTGCTGCTGGCAGCCATTTTACTCACCTCTCTTGCTGACTCTGGTGCATACTTTGTGATGCTGCTCATTTCCTGCACTTCCTCTTATGGCCAGACTGGTGTACATCATCCGTGTGAGATAGGATGCAGTCTCAGAATTGTGATTTCATCACTTACTATTTAAAGGGCCTCTGTTCAGTATGCTTTGCCCTTGCGTTGTATCAGACATGTTTGTGAGAGCTCCTGTGTATTACCTGGCTGTCTGACGTCCCTCCTGGTTCCTGATTCCTGGCTTGTTCCTGACTCTTCTGTTCTCCTTGTTCCTGATTCTGGCTACTCGCTTTGGCTCCTGACTCGGCTCGTCTGACTACCAGTTCTGGTTTTGATTCCTGGCTTCTTATTTGACTTGTAGACTTTTTATTATTTTTTGCTATTAATAAAGGTGTGATTATTTTTGCACTTCTCGTCTCAGTCTGATTCCTGGCATCCTGACATCCAGTCACCAAGTTAGAGACAGCTGAGTATAATCTCTGCACCATTGACGCAGCATACAAAGCTGAAGAGGCCTCATGAAAATGTGCAAATGGAATTGCATCTGAAGCTGAATCATGAGACCTAGGACTTCCATACAGAACAACTGAGGGAAATGAGAGAGACTGAAGGTTCAGATAAGCCAACACCAATTTTAACCTTTTATGTTCTTTTAGAGAAAGACTCATGGAGACTGAATCTATTTGAAAACCCAAAAACATTACCTTTGTTTGAGAAACCAAAAAACTTTTTGAAAAAATTGATCCTACAACCATACTATTAAAGAAACAACAAGAGTCTGTCGGTGTGAGATTCTGATAAAGGAAAAAACGGAGATTGAACCAAGATGTCGTCCAGGTATGGAAACGCTGCAATACCATGACACTTGATCACAGACAAAAGGGCACCCAGAACCTTTGTAAATATTCTTGGAGCTGTAGCCAGACCAAATGATAGAGCAACAAACTGAAAATGCCTGTCCAGAAAGGCAAACCTCAGAAACTGTAAATGTTCTTTGTGAATAGGAACATGAAGGCAAGCATCCTTTACATCTATTGTGGACATAAAATTACCTTGCTGAACAAAAAGGTAGAATAGTCAGAATAGTTTCCATTTTGAAAGAGTAAATCCTTACAAACTTGTTCAAGGCTTTCTGATCCAGAACTGGTCTGAAAGTACCTTCCTTCTTTGGAACAATGAAGAGATTTGAATAAAAATCCCATCCCCTGTTCCTGCAAAGGAACTGGAACAATCACTCCTATAGCTTCCAGATCTGAGACAGACTTGAACAAATCTTAAGCTTTTACAGGATTCCTTGGAACATTGGACAGAAAAAAAAACTTCCTCTGGGAAGCCTTTTTCTGAATACAATTTAATATCCCTGAGAAAGTATATTCAGAATCCAGGGGTCTGGAACAGACTGAAACCAATCACCCTGAAAAAGGCTTAATCTGCCCACTACCAGGACCTCTGGATCGGGGGTCACATATTCATGCAGTTTTGGTAGTAGGGATAGATTTCTTACCCTACTCTGACTTGTTCCAGATAGCACTAGGTTTTCAGACTGAACCAGAGGTGCCTTGCTTTTGAGCAGGAGTATCAACCTTCTGTTCCCTATTCTGAGAAAAGGAACGAAAACGATTAGAAGCTTTAAACTTCCCTCTAGACTTCCTGTCCTGAGGAAAAGCCTGTTTACCTCAACAGTAGATATTATAGAATCTAACTCTGAACCAAACAATTTCTTTCCCTGAAAGGCAAGAGATAATCTGGATTTAAACACCATATTAGCAGACCAAGATTTGAGCCATAAGGTTCACCTGGCAAGGACTGCAAAAGACATGCTATTGACATTAATCTTCATAATATCAAATACAGCATCACAAATAAAAGAATTGTCACTCGAGTAAACCCAGAAGATTTGCACTAGCAGAGTAATCGGAATACTGTTCTGAAAGACTTGATAATAACTAAGTAGAAGAATCAGCTACAACAGCAATAGAAATAGCTGGCCTGAGAATATAAACTGCATGTAAAAAGGCCCTTCTATGAATAGACTAACTTTCTATCTAAATGGTCTTTAAAAGATGTAATGTCTTCCAAAGGAATATTAGTACATTTAGCCAAGAGTGAAAATGACCCCATCAACCTTGGGAACGGTTTCCCACAAATCAATATTAGCAGCAGTTAGAGACTATAACTGTTTAAACCTTGCAGAAGGGGTAAACTAATTACCTGGCTTAGACCATTCCCTAGAAATCATATCAGACAGCATCGGGAATAGGGAAAACCTCAGGGAGATTAACAACATTCTTAAAAACTGAATTTAAATGATTACAAGGCTTATCATCAGAAACTTTAGGATTTTTAACCCATAAAGTAATTAAGACCACCTTTAAAAGAAAACAAATATGTTTAACTTTAAACAAAAAAGAGGAAATATCAGGTTCAACATCAGTTAAAGATTCCTCATCACTAGATGTAACTTCACCATCGGAAGACATAGCAGTATCCCTGGTTTCAGGGCACATAGAAGTTGTAGAAGGTAAAATCTGAACTGAGCTTTTACACTTGTCTGAAGGCAGGAAAGCAGCAAGTGCTTCAGAAACTGCAGCCTTGATAAAGATTTTCACAGTAGGGGAAACCATATTAGTATTCTGAAATGAACAAACAGGAGGAAATACCCAAGGAAACAGCATTAGAGCAATAGGTTGATCTGAATGCATAAACAATTCTAAACATGAGCCCCATAAGGCACCTGAGCTCTTTTACAATAAGCACTACTAATAATGGTAGAGATGTGTTCAGGGTACTCAGTTTCTTGGGTAGATTTAGGGACAAAAGCAAACTGCTCCAGTATAGCATAAGCCAATGCAATAGACACAATAACCCCCTTAAAAAGCTTGAGGAATGGAAATCACTTACCCCCTCCTAAGTAGCTTTTTAATAAACTCACAGGTACAATGCACACTAAACCGAACTGCAAAACAAAGCAGGATACATAAACATAACATCCATAGGCAGATAATGCTCATCAGAAAAAGTAACATGCACAAAAAACCTAACAGCTAAAAGGAATGTTAGTGCACTAATACATGACGTGCGCATAGCAGAAGATGAATGTGCACTAACCTGATGAACGAAAGGACTATAGAAAGACTAAAGGGACGTGCACATCCGTGACGCATGTAAACCTAAAGGCTGATGAGTTAAATTCAAACTAAGCGTGCCAAAAAAGTAGACGCACGCAAAACAGTATGGGAATAGTATAAAGGATTCTGTCTCCGAGCCTTATATAATAGCAAAAATATGTACAAATTTTAAAAAGTGCCCATAACATAGCTTTAGAGTGTCTAAAAGTCTATAATAAATTATACTTGCCAATAGACACTCGACCACCAGAAAATAACCAGCAGACAGCTAAACTAGTACTGAAACATATCAGCAGAGGTTTAAGGAATAGGAATATATTGTAAATCTATAAAGGGAGGCAAAAGACAAGTCCCTGCGACCAATTAAAGAAGGTTTATGAAATATACACACACACACATATATATATATATATATATATATATATACACACACATATACACGAATATATATTCATATATATTTATATTCACATATATACACACGCATATATATATATATATATATATTTATATGTATAAACATATTTTACAAAAATATATACTAATCTATATAGAAATGTGTTTTTGCTTTCATAGAGAATTATAAAGTTAAAGCAATTTTATTTATACTGTTCCATGAGAGGAAATTGAATTCCAGCGACCCAAAGGCAATAGAGCTTGCCAAAACAAGATTGCATAGAGCCACTGCACAACCATGAGATCTGATCAAAGGAAGGAAGTTCTTTGGGAGTGTTTGTGACAGGAGCTTAGATTGTCTGGCATTACTTGTCAAAAGTGTTAAAGGGACAGTGAAGTCTAAATTAAACTTTCAGGATTCAGATAGAGCACGCAATTTTAAACAACTTTCCATTTCACTTCCATTATCTAAATGTGCACAATCTTTTTATATGCACACTTTTTCAGGCACCAGCTCCTACCGAGCATGTGCAAGATTCACAGGATATACGTATATGAATTTTGTGATTGGCTGAGGGCTGGCACATGATGCATTAGGAAGGAAAATGTAACTGACATTTGTCAGAAAAATAAAATCTACTATCCATTTGAAATTCAAGCTAAGTCCTTTTGCATTGTCTCTTCAATGTGCATTTATTTATTATGCTACTCTACTTTGTTTAGTGGATCTTTAAAAAAAAGTTAGTAGATGGTGGGTACTGTATGAAAAATAAAAGTACAGCGTTATATTAAAATTAATAAGAGAATACTTTCAATTTATAAGTCATGGTCTAAAGAACGGAGCACGGATACAAAGCAAAATTAAGACATTTATTAATCATGGAACTGTACAAAAAACAAAATAAGTAAAACTACATGAAGAGAAAGAAGGTCAGACGCATTTCGGCTCACGCCTTCATCTGGAAAACTACAGGTTGGTACTTCCTTTAACTGCTGAGCTATTTCCCTCATGTACTGAGCTGTTTTGGAATTTTTAGATGCTCCTTTACAAGCTAATAGTAAACACAGATAAATGAAATGCCAACCTTAAAAATTAAGAAACAAAACCACAATCACTAGCAAACAACTTCTATAACTGCAAATTGGTTGCTAAAGTTTCATTTGCTTGAAGGGACAGTATACACCACTTTTCATATAACTGCAAGTAATTGACACTACTATAAAGAAGAATATGCACAGATACTGATCTAAACATCCAGTATAAAACCCTTTAAAAAACTTACTAAGAAGCTCCTAGTTTAGCACTGTTGATATTAGGCTGTGACACCCAGTGAAAGGGGCTGGGAAAGCAGGAAGAGCAAACACTCCCCTTCCCCGCACATAAAAAGACAAATTAAACAAATGGGAGCCAGCAGGAGTCTGTAAATGCGTGTATACATCTGACACTTTGGGGCTTGGTTAGGAGTCTGAAAATCAGCACAATATTATAAAAAAATAAGCAAAACTATACATTGTTACAAAAACCCTCCCAGAAAGCCTATGTAAATGAATAATCTACAAATCAGTTATGCAAAAAACATAATAATCTAGTTTACAATGTCCCTTTAAATAATTAGTATTCCATTTTACATAAATATAGAATATCATTCATGAATTAGCATTAATGTAATACCACAAAGCACAGAGTACACTCTGGGAGATACCCTGCTGATTATGCAGCACACATACTGACCTGAGCCTAGAACAGACACTGTGCAGATTGAAGAAAATACATAAATGCTCCCAATACTCAGACTGAGGCCACTCAAACATACAGGTTCTGCTGCTGATCCTCATACATACTGTTTACAGCATACACACACACACCAGTTCGAGAGCAAACACACAGGTTCTGCTGCTGATCCTCATACATACTGTTTACAGCATGCACACACGCTAGTTCTAGAGCAAACACACAGGTTCTGCTACTGATCCTCATACATACTGTTTACAGCATGCACACACGCTAGTTCTAGAGCAAACACACAGGTTCTGCTACTGATCCTCATACATACTGTTTACAGCATGCACACACGCAAGTTCTAGAGCAAACACACAGGTTATGCTACTGATCCTCATACATACTGTTACAGCATGCACACACGCTACTTCTAGAGCAAACACACAGGTTCTGCTACTGATCCTCATACATACTGTTTACAGCATGCACACACGCTAGTTCTAGAGCAAACACACAGGTTCTGCTACTGATCCTCATACATACTGTTTTACTGTTTACAGCAGTGATTTTTAACCTTTTTTTTGCCGTGGCACACTTTTTTACATTAAAAAATCCTGTGGCACACCACCATCCCAAATTTTTTAAAAAATCACACATTGTAGCCTAATACAGCATATATATATACACATACACACAAACACACACATACTGTATGTATTGTGCTTTTATGCCATGCCTCCTACAAACTACCCCTGCACTGGGAGTAAAAAACAAGCAAAGTTTAAAAAATATGTCACACTGTTGTCAGTCTGCCGTGGCACACCTGAGGATCTCTCACGGCACACTAGTGTGCCACGGCACACTGGTTGAAAAACACTGGTTTACAGCATGCACACACGCCAGTTCTAGAGCAAACATACAGGTTCTGCTACTGATTCTCATACATACTGTTTACAGCATGCACAAATGCTAGTTCTAGAGCAAACATACAGGTTCTGCTACTGATCCTCATACATACTGTTAACAGCATGCACACACCCCAGTTCTAGAGCAAACACACAGGTTCTGCTACTGATCCTCATACATACTGTTTACAGCATGCACACACACCAGTTCTAGAGCAAACACACAGGTTCTGCTACTGATCCTCATACATACTGTTTACAGCATACACACACACTAGTTCTAGAGCAAACACACAGGTTCTGCTACTGATCCTCATACATACTGTTTACAGCATACACACACACTAGTTCTAGAGCAAACACACAGGTTCTGCTACTGATCCTCATACATACTGTTTACAGCATGCACACACGCTAGTTCTAGAGCAAACACACAGGTTTTGCTACTGATTCTCCTACATACTGTTTACAGCATGCACACACGCTAGTTCTAGTGCAAACACACAGGTTCTGCTACTGATCCTCATAAATACTGTTTACAGCATGCACACACGCTAGTTCTAGAGCAAATACACAGGTTCTGCTACTGATCCTCATCCATACTGTTCACAGCATGCACACACGCTAGTTCTAGAGCAAACACACAGGTTCTGCTACTGATCCTCATACATACTGTTTACAGCATGCACACACGCCAGTTCTAGAGCAAACATACAGGTTCTGCTACTGATCCTCATCCATACTGTTCACAGCATGCACACACGCTAGTTCTAGAGCAAACACACAGGTTCTGCTACTGATCCTCATACATACTGTTTACAGCATGCACACACGCCAGTTCTAGAGCAAACACACAGGTTCTGCTACTGATCCTCATCCATACTGTTCACAGCATGCACACACGCTAGTTCTAGAGAAAACACAGGTTCTGCTACTGATCCTCATACATACTGTTTACAGCATGCACACACGCCAGTTCTAGAGCAAACACACAGGTTCTGCTACTGATCCTCATACATACTGTTTACAGCATGCACACACACCAGTTCTAGAGCAAACACACAGGTTCTGCTACTGATCCTCATACATACTGTTTACAGCATGCACACACGCTAGTTCTAGAGCAAACACACAGGTTCTGCTACTGATCCTCATACATACTGTTTACAGCATGCACACACGCTAGTTCTAGAGCAAACACACAGGTTCTGCTACTGATCCTCATACATACTGTTTACAGCATGCACACACACCAGTTCTAGAGCAAACACACAGGTTCTGCTACTGATCCTCATACATACTGTTTACAGCATGCACACATGCTAGTTCTAGAGCAAACATACAGGTTCTGCTACTGATCCTCATACATACTGTTTACAGCATGCACACACGCCAGTTCTAGAGCAAACACACATGTTCTGCTACTGATCCTCATACATACTGTTTACAGCATGCACACATGCTAGTTCTAGACCAAACACACAGGTTTTGCTACTGATCCTCATACATACTGTTTACAGCATGCACACACACCAGTTCTAGAGCAAACACACAGGTTCTGCTACTGATCCTCATACATACTGTTTACAGCATGCACACATGCTAGTTCTAGAGCAAACACACAGGTTCTGCTACTGATCCTCATACATACTGTTTACAGCATGCACACATGCTAGTTCTAGAGCAAACACACAGGTTCTGCTACTGATCCTCATACATACTGTTTACAGCATACAAATACATCAGTTCCAGAGCAAACATACAGGCTCTGCTCAAAGGCATAACTAGAACCCACAGGGCCCAGGTACAAGAATCTAAGAAGGGCCCCCATCCAAAAAAAAAAAAAAGTGAATTTGATACATATATATATATAAAATTTTTTTTACATTTAACACAGAAAAAAAAACATAATTTATGCTTACCTGATAAATTTATTTCTCTTGTAGTGTATCCAGTCCACTGATCATCCATTACTTATGGAATATATTCTCCTTCCCAACAGGAAGTTGCAAGAGTCCACCCACAGCAAAGCTGCTATATAGCTCCTCCCCTAACTGCCATATTCAGTCATTCGACCGAAAACATGTAGAGAAAGGAAAAAAACATAGGGTGCAGTGGTGACTGTAGTTCAAATGAAAAAATTACCTACCTTAAAGTGACAGGGCGGGCCGTGGACTGGATACACTACAAGAGAAATAAATTTATCAGGTAAGCATAAATTATGTTTTCTCTTGTTAAGTGTATCCAGTCCACGGATCATCCATTACTTATGGAATACCAATACCAAAGCTAAAGTACACGGATGATGGGAGGGACAAGGCAGGTACTTAAACGGAAGTTACCACTGCCTGTAAGAAACCCTTTCTCCCAAAAATAGCCTCTGAAGAAGCAAGGTATCAAATTTGTTAAATTTGAAAAAGTATGAAGCGCAGACCAAGACTCCGTCTTGTAAATCTGTTCAACAGAAGCCACATTTAAAAAAGGCTCTAGTAGAATGAGCTGTAATCCCTTCAGGAGGCTGCTGTCCAGCAGTCTCATAAGCTAAATGAATTATGCTTTTTAACCAAAAAGACAGAGAGGCTGCCGAAGTCTTTTGACCTCTCCTCTGTCCAGAATAGACAACAAACAAGGTGAACGTTTGATGAAAACTGTAGTAGCTTGTAAGTAAAACTTTAAAGCACAAACCACGTCCAATATTGTGTAATAGACGTTCCTTCTTTGAGGAAGGATTAGGATACAAGCATGGAACAACTATCTCTTGAGTGATGTTCTTGTTAGATACCACCTTAGGAAAAAAAAACAGGTTGGTACGCAGGACTACCTTATCTGTACGAAGGACCAGATAAGGAGAATCACATTGTAACACAGATAACTTGGAGACTCTACGAGTCGAGGAAATAGCTACCCAAAAGGAACTTTCCAAGATAAAGATTGATATCTATGGAACAAAAAAAGGTTCAAACGGAACTTCTTGAAGAACCTTAAGAACCAGGTTTAAGCTCCATGGTGGAGCAACAGTTTTAAACACAGGCTTGGATCTAACCAAAGCCTGACCAAATGCCTGAACGTCTAGAATACCTGCCAGACGCTGGTGCAAAAAAAATAGACAGAGTAAAAATCTGTCCCTTTTAAGGAATTAGCTGACAACCCTTTTCTCCAAAACATCTTGGAGAAAAGATAATATCCTGGGAATCCAGACTTTACTCCATGAGTAACCCTTGGATTCATAACAATCAGATATTTACACCATATCTATGTTCAATTTTCCTAGAGACAGGCTTTCATGTCTGTATTAAGGTATCAATGGCTGACTCGGAGAAGCCATGCTTTGATAACATCAAGCGTTCAGTCTCCAGGCAGTCAATCTCAGATTGATTCTATTTAGAAGGTTGAAAGGACCCTGAGGTAGAGGGACCTGTCTCAGAAGCAGAGACCGTGATGGAAAGGATGACATGTCCACCAGATCTGCATACCAGGTCCTGCGTGGCTACGCAGGCGCTGTCAAAAACACCAAAGCCCTCTCCTGCTTGTTCTTGACCTCCGGAGGAAATCCCACTCCCCCGGAAGAAAAGTCTGACGACTTAGAAAATCCACCTCCCAGTTCTCAACACCTGGGATATGGATAGCTGATAGACAAGAGTGAGTCTCTGTCCAGTGAATTATTGTAAGACTTCTAACATCGCTAGGGAACTTCTGTTCCCCATTGATGGCTGATGTAAGCCACAGTCGTGTATATTGTCCGACTGAGTATGATGTACCTCAGAGTTGCTAACTGAGGCCAAGTCTGAAGAGCATGGAATATCACTCCCAGTTCCAGAATATTTATTAGAAGGAGGGTCTCCTCCTAAGTCCACTATCCCTGAGCTTTCAGGGAGTTCCAGACTGCATCCCAACCTAAAAGGCTGGCATCTATTGTAACAATTGTCCCATCTGACCTGCGGAAGGTCATACCCTTGGACAGATGGACCCGACATAGTCACCAGAGAAGAGAATCTCTGGTCTCTTGGTCCAGGTTAAACAGGGGGACAAATCTGTGTAATCCCCGTTCCTCTGACTGAGCATGCATAGTTGCAGTGGTCTGAAATGTAGACGTGCAAACGGTACTATGTCCCTTGCCGCTACCATTAAGCCTATTTCATTCATGTACTGAGCCACCGAAGGGCGCGGATGGGATGAAAAACACGGCAGAAATTTAGAAACTTTGACAACCTGGACTCCGTCAGGTAAATTTTCATTTCTACAGAATCTATCAGAGTCCCTAGGAGGGAAACCCTTGAGATTGGGGATAGAGAACTCTATCCTTGTTCACTTTCCACCCATGTGATCTCAGAAATGCTAGTACTACGTCCGTATGAGACTTGGCAATTTGGATGTTTGACGCCTGTATCAGGATGTCGTCTAAATAAGGGGCCACTTCTATGCCCCACGGCCTAAGGACCGCCAAAGCGACCCCAGAACCTCCATAAAGATTCTTGGGGCTGTAGATATCCCAAAGGAAAGAGCTACAAACTGGTAATGCCTGTCTAGAAAGGCAAACCTGAAAAACGATGGTGATCTTTATGCATCACAATGTGAGGATAAGCATCCTTCAAATCCATTGTAGTCCTCTATTGACTCTCCTGGATCATAGTTAAGATGGTACAAATAGTTTCCATCTTAAATGACGGAATTCTGAGGAATTTGTTTAAGATCTTTAGATCCAAAATAGGTCTGAAGGTTCCCTCTCCTTGGGAACCACAAACAGATTTGAGTAAAAACTCTGTCCCTGTTCCTCTCTTGGAACTGGATGGATCTCGTACACAATGTAAGAATGCCTCCTTCTTTATCTGGTTTGCAGATAATTGTGAAAGGCGAAATCTCCCCTCTTTTTGGGGGGGAATCTTTGAAATCCAGAAGATATCTCTGGGATATAAATTCCAATGCCTAGGGATCCTGGGCATCTCTTGCCCACGCCTGGGCGAAGAATGAAAGTCTGCCCCCTATAGGATCCGTTACCGGATAGGGGTCCGTTCCTTCATGCTGCCTTAGAGGTAGCAGCAGGCTCCTTGGCCTGCTTATCTTTGTTCCAGGTCCGATTGTCTCCAGACCGCCTTGGACTGAGCAAAAATTCCCTCTTGTTTTGCCTTAGAGGAAGTGGATGCCACACCTGCCCTGAAGTTTTAAAAAGCACGAAAATTAGACCTTTTTTGGCCCTTGATTTGGACCTATCCTGAGGAAGGGCATGACCTTTTCCTCCAGTGATATAAGCAATAATCTCCTTCAAACTAGGCCCGATAGGGTCTGCCCCTTGAAGGGAAGTTAAATAGCTTATTTATTAAAGTCACGACAGCTGACCATGATATAAGCCATAGCGCTCTGCGCGCCAGTATAGTAAAAAACAGAATTCTTAGCCGTTAGTCTAGTCAAATGAACAAAGGCATCAGAAAACAAAGAAATTGGCTAGCATAAGCTTGTCAAATATATTCATCCAATGGAGTCGCTAACTGTAAAGCCTCATCAAGAGACTCAACCCAGAACGCCGCAGCTGCAGTGACAGAAGCAATGTATGCAAGGGGCTGCAGGATAAAAACCCTGTTGAATAAACATTTTTTATCCATTGGATCTAAAAAGCACAACTGTCCTCGCCAGAGGTAGTGGTACGCTTAGCTAGAGTAGAAACTCTTCTCTCCACCTTAGGAACTGTCTGCCAGAAGTCCCGTGTGGCGGTAACTATTAGAAAACATTCTTCTAAAAAATAGGAGGGGAAGAGAACGGCACACCTCGTCTATCCCATTCCTTATTAAAACATTTTTAGTAAACCTCTTTAGGTATTGGAAAAACATCAGTACACACCGGCACGGTATATTATTTATCCAGTCTACACAATTTCTCTGGCCCTGCGATTGTACACATTCATTCAGAGCAGCCAAAGCCTCCCTGAGCGACAAGTGGAGGTTCTCAAGCATAAATTTTAAATGTAGAAATATCAGAATCAGGTTAAATCATCTTCCCTGAGTCAAAAAAATCACCCACAGACTAAGCATATTGTGAGGTAGTATCATACATGGTTCTTAAAGCGTCTGTATGCTCTGTATCTACCCCCAGAGCTATCTGCTTTCCTTTAATTTCAGGTAGTCTGAATAATACTGCTGCCAGAGTATTATTCACCACCTTTGCCATGTCTTGTAAAATAAACGCTATGGGCGCCCTTGATGTACTTGGCGCCATTTGAGCGTGAGTCCCTGAAGCGGGAGTCGAAGGGTCTGACACGTGGGGAGAGTTAGTCGGCATAACTTTCCCCTCGACAGAATCCCCTGGTAAAATAAACACTATGGGTGCCCTTGATGTACTTGGCGCCATTTGAGCGTGAGTCCCTAAAGCGGGAGTCAAAAGGTCTGACACGTGGGGAGAGTTAGTCGGCATAACTACCCCCACGACAGAATCCACTGGTGATAATGTTTTTAAAGACAAAAAATGATCTTTATTGTTTAACATGAAATCAGTACATCTGGTACACATTCTAAGATGGGGTTCCACCATGGCTTTAAAACATAATGAACACAGAGCTTCCTCTATGTCAGACATGTTAAAACAGACTAATAATGAGACTAGTAAGCTTGGAAAACACTTTAAATCAAGTTAACAAGCAAATATATAAAACGTTACTGTGCCTTTAAGAGAAACAAATTTTGTCCAAATTTGAAAAACAGTGAAAAAAGGCAGTAAAACAAACGAAATTTTTACAGTACATGTAATAAGGTAACAGAGCATTGCACCCACTTGCCAATGGATGATTAACCCCATAATGCAAAAAACAGATCAAAAAAACGACAGACGTTTTTTTAAAAACAGACAACAAAACTGCCACAGTAGAGCTGTGGATTACCTTCCCTATAAACGATTTTGGAAGTCTTTTTAGCCCTTTAGAAATGTCCTGTAGTATTCATGGGACTGCTGAGGGAATCTGGATGATTCATTTTGTAATTTTAACTACGCAAAAAAGCGCTAAATTAGGCCCCTCCCACTCATATTACAACAGTGGGAAACTTCAGTTAACTGTTTGTATGCAAAATTTAAGCCAGCCATGTGGAAAAAACTTAGGCCCCAATAAGTTTTATCACCAAACATATGTTAAAAAACGATTAAACATGCCAGCAAACGTTTTAAAACACATTTTTACAAGAGTATGTATCTCTATTAATAAGCCTGATACCAGTCGCTTTTACTGCATTTAAGGCTATACTAACATTAGTGTTATCACCAATGTACGTTAAAAAACGATTAAACATGCCAGCAAACGTTTTAAAACACATTTTTATAAGAGTATGTATCTCTATTAATAAGCCTGATACCAGTCGCTATCGCTGCATTTAAGGCTTTACTTACATTACTTCGGTATCAGCAGTATTTTCTTAGTCAATTCCATTCCTAGAAAAATATTTTACTGCACATACCTTTTCTGCAGGAAAACCTGCACGCCATTCCCCCTCTGAAGTACCTCACTCCTCAGAATGTGTGAGAACAGCAAATGGATCTTAGTTACGTCTGCTAAGATCATAGAAAAACGCAGGCAGATTCTTCTTCCAAATACTGCCTGAGAAAAACAGCACACTCCGGTGCCATTTAAAAATAACAAACTTTTGATTGAAGAATAAACTAAGTATAAATCACCACAGACTCTCACAACCTCCTATCTATGTTGAGGCTTGCAAGAGAATGACTGAATATGGCAGTTAGGGGAGGAGCTATATAGCAGCTTTGCTGTGGGTGGACTCTTGCAACTTCCTGTTGGGAAGGAGAATATATTCCATAAGTAATGAATGATCCGTGGACTGGATACACTTAACAAGAGAAATATGAATCAAATTACATGTCTGCAAAAGGATGTACCCTGTGCCCACAGTCTATGAGATGGTCTGACTTTATATAGTGACACGGCTTAAACCACCAGTACTGTATATAGCGAGTTAGTGACACAGTCTGTAATCTGCCAGTGAGATGGCTGGCCTGACCCTACCCACCCCAGTACTTTATAGAGTGACCACAGTAGTCTGTGACATGGTCCACATGGTCCAGTCCCCCCCATACTGTATATAGTGGTACTGTATAGTGACACTGTTTACCCCCTGCCCCCATGCTGTAGTAACAAGGTCTGTGATTTGCTGGTTCCACAAACATACACTCACATATACATACATGCACAAACACACACACACACACACACACACACACACACACACATATAAACACCAATGGGTAAAACAGAAACACTAACCCCTGTAATCAGAGACATTAGTGAGGCATCATGTCAAACTCACATAATAGCAGTGCAGGCAGTGGCGGGTCAACATTTTTTATTGAGAACATTTTTTTTAAGCTGGGCCCCCATCTTCAGGGGCCCAGTTGCAGTTCTGACCTCTACACCCCATGTAGTTTCGCCCCTGGCTCTGCTACTGATCCTCATGCACACTGTTCACAGCATGCACACACGCCAGATCTAGAGCAAACATAGAAGTTCTGCTACTGATCCTTATACATACTGTTCACAGAATGCACACACGCCAGTTTCAGAGCAAACATACAGGTTCTGCTACTGATCCTTATACATACTGAGTATTCCAATGAAACAGCAGCACTCCAAAAAGGTAAAGCTTAATCACAGGTTTATTGCAGCATCAGCAAACAGCAGCAGCAACGTTTCGGACTACATGTCCTTATTCATGCTATGCATACATCATTTCCTTTACAACTTTTAAACCCTCAGTGGACATAACATATGTGTATACATTTTCAAAGTGTAAACCCCAATCTATGTTAAAATAAAACAAACTAACCACAAACTAACAGACATGGAAGAATTATCACATACCAGGAAAATCTTTACAGAAATATCGAAAGATCATAATCCTTATTCATACTTATTGGCATGAAACTATTTAAATGGAAAATCCAAAAGGATTCACTCTGTTTCAAATAATGCTCACTATAGCCCCCCCCCCCCTAAAAGGGGAAACATGTTCTATTATTTGAAACCTTAACTGGCTTATGCTGTGGCCAGCCTGCATAAAGTGTGTAGCTACAGGGGATATTTTTGATATTGATATTTTTTCTTCTAATATTCGATTTGTGTTCGGTTATTCTATCTTGAACACTATGGGTCATTTCTCCGATATAGATAAGCCCACATGGACATTTTAGCAGATAAATAGCATACTCTGTGTTACATGTAAAATAGGCTTTAATCAAAAATTTACAGCCTGTTTGGGGATGTACAAAAACAGATCCTTTGATCATGCTATTACAATGGGAGCAACCTAAACAAGGATAACACCTATTCCGTCTTCTCAGATATATATAACTGCTTCTTCTTATTTGTAGAACCAATATCTGCTTAAACCAAAACATCTCTCAGGTTGGTGCCCCTTTTGTATGCAGGCATAAGAAAGTCCTAAAATTCCAGAACATTAGGATTACAGTTCTTTAATATGTACCAATGTCTACAAATTATTTTCTGGATTTGAGAACTCATTTAATTATATTTGGATACTAATACTATCCTCTGATTTTTATTTTCTCTCTGTTTATCTTGTTTACGGGGTTTAAACAGCACATCTCTCTGAATGTCTAAAACATTCATAATTTCTTGTTTAATCAGTTCTCCCCTATATCCTCTCTACAAAAAGAGATTACCCATTTCTTTGAGTCTTTGGGTGATTTTAGACATTTACGAGAGATGTTCTGCTTAAACACACTAAACTGGTATGTGATAATTTATCCATGTCTGTTAGTTTGTTTTATTTGTATACAAATATGTGATATATGTAATTGGTTAATTAACCTAGGGAGTAAGTCCATTGAGGTTTTAAAAGGTGTAAAGGAAATGAAGCATGCATAGCATGAATAAGGACATGTAGTTTGAAATGTTGCTGCTGCTGTTTGCTGATGCTGCAATAAACCTGTGATTAAGCTTTACCTTTCTGCAGTGCTGCTGTTTCTTTGGAATACTTGGATATCTGTGTGGGGTTGTGTGGTACCCTGCTACAGCTTTGCACCCAGCTTCAGGTGTGTTTTGGAATATTTTCTTGTACCTCATACACACCGTTCACAGCATGCACACACGCCAGTTTCAGAGCAAACATACAGGTTCTGCTACTGATCCTCATGCATTCTGTTCACAGCAAACACACACAACAGTTCCAGAGCAAACATACAGGTTCTGCTACTGATCCTCATACATACTGTTTACAGCAAACACACACGACAGTTTCAGAGCAAACATACATGTTCTGCTACAGATCCTCATGCATTTTGTTCACAGCAAACACACACAACAGTTTCAGAGCAAACACACAGGTTCTGCTACTGATCCTCATACATACTGTTTACAGCAAACTCATATGCCAGTTTCAGAGCAAACATACAGGTTCTGCTACTGATCCTCATACATACTGTTTACAGCAAACACACATGCCAGTTCCAGAGCAAACATACAGGTTCTGCTACTGATCCTTATGCATTCTGTTCACAGCAAACACACACAACAGTTCCAGAGCAAACATACAGGTTCTGCTACTGATCCTCATACATACTGTTCACAGCATGCAAAAAACGCCAGTTCCAGAGCAAACATACAGGTTCTGCTACTGATCGTCATGCATTCTGTTCACAGCAAACACACACAACTGTTTCAGACCAAACATACAGGTTCTGCTACTGATCCTCATGCATTCTGTTCACAGCAAACACACACACCAGTTCCAGAGCAAACATACAGGTTCTGCTACGGATCCTCATGCATTCTGTTCACAGCAAACACACACTCAACAGTTCCAGAGCAAAATACAGGTTCTGCTACTGATCCTCATGCATTCTGTTCACAGCAAACACACACGCCAGTTCCAGAGCAGACATACAGCTTCTGCTACTGATCCTCATGCATTCTGTTCACAGCATGCACACACGCCAGTTTCAGAGCAAACATACAGGCTCTGCTACTGATCCTCATGCATTCTGTTCACAGCAAACACACACACCAGTTCCAGAGCAGACATACAGGTTCTGCTACTGATCCTCATGCATTCTGTTCACAGCAAACACACACGCCAGTTTCAGAGCAAACATACAGGTTCTGCTACTGATCCTCATAAATACTGTTCACAGCAAACACACACGACAGTTTCAGAGCAAACATACAGGTTCTGCTACTGATCCTCATACATACTGTTCACAGCAAACACACACGCCAGTTTCAGAGCAAACATACAGGTTCTGCTACTGATCCTCATACATACTGTTCACAGCAAACACACATGACAGTTTCAGAGCAAACATACAGGTTCTGCTACTGATCCTCATACATACTGTTCACAGCAAACACACACGCCAGTTTCAGAGCAAACATACAGGTTCTGCTACTGATCCTCATACATACTGTTCACAGCAAACACACACGCCAGTTTCAGAGCAAACATACAGGTTCTGCTACTGATCCTCATGCATTCTGTTCACAGCAAACACACACGCCAGTTTCAGAGCAAACATACAGGTTCTGCTACTGATCCTCATACATACTGTTCACAGCAAACACACATGCCAGTTTCAGAGAAAACATACAGGTTCTGCTACTGATCCTCATGCATTCTGTTCACAGCAAACACACACGCCAGTTTCAGAGCAAACATACAGGTTCTGCTACTGATCCTCATACATACTGTTTACAGCATGCACAAACGCCAGTTTCAGAGCAAACATACAGGTTCTGCTACTGATCCTCATGCATTCTGTTCACAGCAAACACACACAACAGTTTCAGAGCAAACATACAGGTTCTGCTACTGATCCTCATACATACTGTTCACAGCAAACACACACGCCAGTTTCAGAGCAAACATACAGGTTCTGCTACTGATCCTCATACATACTGTTTACAGCATGCACACACGCCAGTTTCAGAGCAAACATACAGGTTCTGCTACTGATCCTCATACATACTGTTCACAGCAAACACACACGACAGTTTCAGAGCAAACATACAGGTTCTCCTGCTGATCCTCATACATACTGTTTACAGCATGCACAAACGCCAGTTTCAGAGCAAACATACAGGTTCTGCTACTGATCCTCATGCATTCTGTTCACAGCAAACACACACGCCAGTTTCAGAGCAAACATACAGGTTCTGCTACTGATCCTCATACATACTGTTTACAGCATGCACAAACGCCAGTTTCAGAGCAAACATACAGGTTCTGCTACTGATCCTCATGCATTCTGTTCACAGTAAACACACACAACAGTTTCAGAGCAAACATACAGGTTCTGCTACTGATCCTCATACATACTGTTCACAGCAAACACACACGCCAGTTTCAGAGCAAACATACAGGTTCTGCTACTGATCCTCATACATACTGTTTACAGCATACACACACGCCAGTTTCAGAGCAAACATACAGGTTCTGCTACTGATCCTCATACATACTGTTCACAGCAAACACACACGCCAGTTTCAGAGCAAACATGCAGGTTCTGCTACTGATCCTCATGCATTCTGTTCACAGCAAACACACACGACAGTTTCAGAGCAAACATACAGGTTCTCCTGCTGATCCTCATACATACTGTTTACAGCATGCACAAACGCCAGTTTCAGAGCAAACATACAGGTTCTGCTACTGATCCTCATGCATTCTGTTCACAGCAAACACACACAACAGTTTCAGAGCAAACATACAGGTTCTGCTACTGATCCTCATACATACTGTTCACAGCAAACACACATGCCAGTTTCAGAGCAAACATACAGGTTCTGCTACTGATCCTCATACATACTGTTTACAGCATGCACACACGCCAGTTTCAGAGCAAACATACAGGTTCTGCTACTGATCCTCATACATACTGTTCACAGCAAACACACATGCCAGTTTCAGAGCAAACATGCAGGTTCTGCTACTGATCCTCATGCATTCTGTTCACAGCAAACACACACGACAGTTTCAGAGCAAACATACAGGTTCTCCTGCTGATCCTCATACATACTGTTTACAGCATGCACACACGCCAGTTTCAGAGCAAACATACAGGTTCTGCTACTGATCCTCATACATACTCTTTACAGCATGTACACACGCCAGTTTCAGAGCAAACATAGGAATCCACATGACCTCTGTACTCTTAAGACAGGAGTGTCCACATGTTTTATAAAAAATAAAAAAAAATACTAAAATATATTTAATTTAAAAAAAGTTAACAAAATGGAGACCTAGCTTGTAGTATGACATAACACACACAGCCTTGTCATATGTTTCATGCAGATCTGTTCACTGACAAGAGCAGAACAGAATACACTTCACTTTATAAACAGCTCCAGCGATATCACCAGTGTCACTATGTGCAGATTTCATCAATTTAAGAATATGTTATCAAACAAATGTTGATCCTGCAAAAAACAGAATATATTACTCAACTTACAAGGGTATCCTTGTTCATATAAGAATGATACAACTGTCTAAGACTAAGTCTACTGTAAAACACCATACACAAAGCGGGAATTCCCTGGAATGCAACATAGATTCAATCCTGTTGCAATAAAGTGCTTGTGGTGTTGGCTTGATTTGCTCTGTATTATGGTATAATACACAGGTGCTACATTTACATAAGCCTAGAGCAGTGGTGACCTAAGGACAGATCAAGCCCATTATGAGCACTGTGATTTGGCAAATTGGCACCAAAGCAAAGACAAGGCCTTCATTGGCTCAGCTCTTCACCCTATTGAATAGTATACATGTGAGCCTATTTGTGAGGAGAGAAAAAAAGACACACTAAGGGCTTGTTCGCCCCAAAATACTTGGACATCTATTTATTTGTTTTGCGAGGTAGTTCAACACTTTTGTTTTCATGTTAGAAGCATTCTTCACCCCCTCCTGTTAGGAAATTAATTTGAAGCTTGTTTGGTACATTAACGTAGTTTAGTTCTTATCCTCGGATAGAAATAGGATGAGGTAATCACTGGTAAGGTTCCAAACAACTGATGCATTTTTTTCAGGGTCACAGAAAAACAAAAAAACAAAACAAAACAAAATAAAAAACAAGCCTGTCAAATCTCATCAGGCTCCTCTGCAAATAAATATAAAACTATGTATACAAGTTTCTAACACACAACACTGACATACAAAAAGTACATTTATAAATTAATATTAAAGGGATACTAAACCCAAATTTTGTCTTTCATGATTCAGGTACAGCATGCAATTTTAAGCAACTTTCTAATTCATTATTATTATCAATTTTTCTTAGTTTACATGCTATCTCGATTTTAAAAAGCTAGACTGTAAGCTTAAGAGCCGTCCCATTTTTGGTTCAGCAACCGGGTAGCACTTGCTGATTGGTGGCTAAATGCAGCAAGCGCTACCCAGGTGCTAAAGCAAAAATGGGCCGACTCCTAACCTTACATTACTGCCATTTCAAATAAAGACAACAAGAGAACAAAGAAAATTTGATAATAGGAGCAAATGAGAAGGTTGCTTAAAATTGCATGCTCTATCTGAATCATGAAAGAAAAAAATTGGGTTTAGTATCCCTTTAACCCCTTAACGACCGAGGACGTGCAGGGTACGTCCTCTTAAAAAAGTCACTTAACGACCAAGAACGTACCCTGCACGTCCTCGGTTTGGAAAGCAGCTGGAAACGATCCTGATCACTTCCAGCTGCTTTCCGGTTATTGCAGGATGCCTCGATATCGAAGCATCCTGCAATAACAATTTTTGCCCCTCCGGTGCAGAGAGAGCCACTCTGTGGCCCTCTCTGCACCGGACATCGATGGCCGCATTCGTTGGTGGGTGGGAGCGTAAATGGGAGGTGGGTGGGCGGCCATCGATGGCTTCTTAGTCAGAGAGGGGGGCGGGGGCGGGATCGCCGGGGGCGCGCACGGGCGCGCGCGCGTGCACAGGGGGCGGCGGGAGGGCGCGTGCACGGGGAGGGAGCGGGTGAGAACCGCTTACACTACAGAAACTATTTTGATATTATTGTAAAAAATAAAATAAAAAAAAACTAATGGAAATCATCTAAGGGATCTGGGAGGGGGTGGGGGATTGATCTGGGGGGGGGGGAGAGCTATACTACAGAAAAAACTAAAATAAATTGTAAAAAAACATTTTTATATGCAAACTGGGTACTGGCAGACAGCTGCCAGTACCCAAGATGGCCCCCAATAAGGCAGTGGGGGGGGAGTAGAGAGCTGTTTTGGGGGGATCAGAGAGGTTGGGGGCTAAGGGGGGATCCTACACAGCAGCATATGTAAATATGCTTAAAAAAAAAAACAAGTAAAAAAAAAAAAACTTTTATTTTAGTACTGGTAGACTTTCTGCCAGTACTTAAGATGGCGGGGACAATTGTGGGGTGGGGGAGGGAAGAGAGCTCTATGGGAGGGATCAGGGGGTCTGATGTGTCAGGTGGGAAGCTGATCTCTACACTAAAGCTAAAATTAACCCTGCAAGCTCCCTACAAGCTACCTAATTAACCCCTTCACTGCTGGGCATAACTCACGTTTTGTGCGCAGTGGCATTTAGCGGCCTTTTAATTACCAAAAAGCAACACCAAAGCCATATATGTCTGCTATTTCTGAACAAAGGGGATCCCAGAGAATCATTTACAACCATTTGTACCATAATTGCACAAGTTGTTTCTAAATAATTTCAGTGAGAAACCTAAAGTTTGTGAAAAAGTTGACTATTTTTTTTAATTTAATCGTATTTGGCGGTGAAATGGTGGCCTGAAATATACCAAAATGGGCCTAGATCAATACTTGGGGTTGTCTACTACACTACACTAAAGCTAAAATTAACCCTACAAGCTCCCTACAAGTTCCCTAATTAACCCCTGCACTGCTGAGCATAATACACTTGTGGTGTGCAGCAGCATTTAGCGGACTTCTAATTACTTAAAAACAACGCCAAAGCGATATATGTCTGCTATTTCTGAACAAAGGGGATCCCAGAGAAGCATTTACAACCATTTGTGCCATAATTGCACAAAATGTTTGTTAATGATTTCAGTGAGAAACCTAAAATTTGGAAAAATTTTACTTTTTTTTTTATTTGATCGCATTTGGCGGTGAAATGGTGGCATGAAATATACCAAAATGGGCCTAGATCAATACTTTGGGATGTCTTCTAAAAAACATATATATACATGTCAAGGGATATTCAGGGATTCCTGAAAGATATCAGTGTTCCAATGTAACTAGCGCTAATTTTGAAAAAAAGTGGTTTGGAAATAGCAAAGTGCTACTTATATTTATGGCCCTATAACTTGCAAAAAAAGCAAAGAACATGTAAACATTGGGTATTTATAAACTCTGGACAAAATTTAGAAACTATTTAGCATGGGTGTTTTTTGGTGGTTGTAGATGTGTAACAGATTTTGGGGGTCAAAGTTAGAAAAAGTGTGTTTTTTTCCATTTTTTTCCTCATATTTTATAATTTTTTTTATAGTAAATTATAAGATATGATGAAAATAATGGTATCTTTAGAAAGTCCATTTAATGGCGAAAAAAACGGTATATAATATGGGTACAGTAAATGAGTAAGAGGGAAATCACAGCTAAACACAAAGACCGCAAAAATGTAAAAATAGCCTTGGTCCCAAACGGACAGAAAATGGAAAAGTGCTGTGGTCATTAAGGGGTTAAAGGGACACTGAACCCAAAAAAAATTCTTTCGTGATTCAGATAGAGAATGCAATTTTAAGCAACTTTCTAATTTACTCCTATTATCAAATTTTCTTCATTCTCTTGGTATCTTTATTTGAAATGCAGGAATGTAAGTTTAGATGCCGGCCCATTTTTGGTGAATAACCTTGGTTATTCTTGCAGATTGGTGGATAAATTCAACTACCAATAAAAAGTGCTGTCTAGAGTTCTAAATCAAAAAAGTAGCTTAGATGCCTTCTTTTTCAAAAAAAGATAGCAAGTTAACGAAGAAAAATTGATAATAGGAGTAAATTAGAAAGTTGCTTAAAATTGCATGCTCTATCTGAATCACGAATGAAAACATTTGGGTTCAGTGTCCCTTTAAGTTCTCATAAGAAACTTCCAAGGACACCCAAGTTCATTTCTCAAGCCCGTTCCATAAGAAACTTCCAAGGACACCCAAGTTCATTATCAACTTCCACAAACAAACTTACTCTGCTTACATTTTTCACTTGACCAATTCAATGCTCAGAATTTAATAAAGGACAAACCCTTGGTGTCTGAATCCTTTTCTTAGGAATCTACACCAACAGTAGTAGATAATCCTGTCCCAACCTTCAAAAACGGAATTGAAGTTCTACTAACAAACTTAACATAATGTGATAACCCATTAGACCATAAACTGTCTTCCATCACGTAGTAGCTTCCAGTGTTGTGCCAGAATTGTTAACGTCTGTCTGGAACTCGTCAGATATATTCCAATAGGAGTCCTCTCATATATTCAGAGCAATTTTTTATGATCTAGTGTACAACACTTAATTTGTAATGACCCAAGGGTGCATTTTATATGTCCATGAGGGCCTTGGCATTAGCTATGTAAGTTCATTGATTACTCTGTGTGAGTATTTGGCTTCTTTTTATGACAACATGCTGTCTGACTTCTTATTGGTAAAATGGTGTGAGCTTATGGCTACTTTTCCCGTTTGACAAATGGAGACAGTCTTTTTCTACCTTTGGAAAATGGGGAGCCTAGCCAAAACCCCTCTTGCCAAAGTTGCACTTCCTTCTTCCCTTCATCTCAATCTTTTGCTTGTTCCCATTAATTATTTTTCTCTTTGGAGAAAAAAAAACTCTCAGAGTCCGCCATAGATCAGTTTCCCTGATCTACTTCTGATTTCCATCCTTCAAGTATCCTAACTGTGGGCGATGCACTTCTTCCAGTTCCGCAAGGCTTGGCTCTGGTTCCGGAAGTAATTGATAAGCTACTTAAGCTTGCTGTTCAGAACCTCCTTCTTACAGGAGACATTCAGCCTGTATGAACAGAGTCCCAAGGTTTCTACTATACACTCTCTATATTCTAAGCATACTTTCAAATACATCTCAATCAATATACAAAAGTTTTTGTTTTCATTATGTTGTCACTTCACAAAGTCCTACAGGAAAATGCCTGTATTCTCTTCATGCTCAAGACTATGAATACCTTCTGTTTATCATACTATGCCTACATTTTCAGCCTTTTTTCTTGGTTCTTCCCTTCGGCCTGGCCTCTAGTCCAAGAGTTGTTACAATTATTTGTACAGCCCTACTGGTTAACCCATGTTTCGTTTATGCATTTTTAAATTAAATTTACTATATTTCTGCAGCCTCTGTCAAACCCCTGCTGACATTGCTAAATATATATATATTTATAGTCAGCAAGAGATAATACAGCCAGATACCGTAGTGCCCAAGCAAGCCATTATTTTCAATTGCATGTTTATTGTCTCATGGGAGATACTACTCATGCCCAAAGTATTTTATACTAAGTCTTTCCTCCAAAGAAACAAGTAGTAAGAAGTGAATTCCCATTAAAATGAATGGTACAGGGTACAGTTTCTTACTGGCTTTAAATCACCCACATCCTATGTTTATATTTATATATCAGCAACTATGCACTGCACTTAGGGATGCGGCCCAGCTGGTATTTACCAAAATGGACAGTGTTTTTATGGTTCAGATCAAAGTTGAAAATATTAAATATAAATGATTAAATAGAGAAATAAATATGTTTTCATTGTCAAACTTCTTATGAGTGTATTTGAATCTAATTACAAACACATAATCATTTGAAATCAGTCTTAGTTGCTTTAGTTCCTGCTTTATGCTGAATAATTATTTATGTAAATTTAGACTTAAATAGCATGGCTGGTATTTTGTTCGCAGAAAAGGTGGCAACCCTAAGTGCACTGCAATGATTAAGGTCCCTTTAAGTGCTTGCACCTGTTTGCATTCTGTGACCTAAATAGCTTTCTGGAGGTAAAGCTAATTTGTTTGGCAAATGTAGTTGCATAAGCCTGGCATATATACTTAACATGAAAACATAAAAGATAAAGCGCAATGGCTGGGGTACAATGCGTGTATTTTTATATATCTAAATTAGTATTGCTGACTGGTTCAGAATCCGATCCAATCAAAAGGCACATAAAGATACTAATACAGATATTGCAGACCATTCTGTGTATAATATAATAAGATTTGCTCAGTCGGAATCACCACTTTCCATCCACAAATCATTTTCTGATTTACCCCAAAACAGAAAATGTAAAAGCCTCTTGTATATAAATATTTTTTTACAGAAGTGTACAAAACTATAAAAATACCAAGGTGTTTTTTTTATAAAAGATCATTACAAAACATTTACATTTTAAATTTTCAGAAATCCAGTTCCTTTTCATTCTGGAGTCCTGAAAACATATATAGGTAACAGAAAGCTACCAACCATATATCAAAATATCACATGACACTTCCTCACTCACCTAGATATCTTAAAAATACAAAAAACTAATTTGTGCAGTTGTTATTTAAAAGGGACAGTCTAGTCAATATTAAACTGTCATGATTCAGCCACAGAGACTAAACAAGATTAATCCTGGCTCTATTCTTATGTTAAGTATAGGTTAATATTTTGTTAGACAGTTTAACATAATGTATATGTATGTTTAATGTGTTTTTGTTTAAATGGACTTAAAGAACTAGAAAAAAGAGGAAAAAGTTACGGGACATTAGGTAATCGCATGGACTCAACTCGCTCACACTCAAAATATACTACATCTGATGATTGAGTGTGGGGACTCCCATGGTACTAATTACTTCTCTGGAACCCGTTTCATACGTATGGACCAACCGATGTCAGAGACTCTCTTTATACCACCTTTGATGTCGTTCACAACATAATGCTTAAAAGTTAATTGTAATTGTATTGTATTACAATGTGATTCCTAATAAAAAAAAGAATTTTAAAAAAAAACTTTCATGATTCAAATAGGGGATGTAATTTTAAACAACTTTCCAATTTACTTTTATCATCAAATGTTCTTTGTTCTCTTGGTATTCTTTGTTGAAAGCTATACCTAGGTAGGCTCATATGCTAATGTCTAAGCTCTTGAAGGCCACCTCTTATCTCAGTGCGTTGACATTTTTCACAGCTAGATAGTGCTAGTTCACGTATGACACATAGATAATGTGCAAACACGTCTGTCAAAAGCACTGATAAGGGGGCAGTCTGCAGAGGCTTAAATACAAGGTAATCACAGAGGTAATAAGTGTATTAATATCACATTGTTGGTTATGCACAACTGGGGAACGGGTAATGAAGGGATTTTATAAAACAATAACTATTTTCAAGTAGACTGTCCCTTTAATATGAGCTTTTGCTTTTTCAAATGAGTAGTTTCATTGACTTATACTGTGTACTGTACAATACAAAAAAATATACTACTCATTTGAAGTTCAGACTAAGTGCTATTGCATTGTCTTGTTATCTTGCATTTGTTGATTATGTAAATCTACTGTGCTGACTGGTCCTTTAACAAAAGACAAAAACCTAGAAGTAACATTTTGAGATGATTTAGGTTTTCATCAAGAAAAAAAAATGTAATATATTTTATACCATTTGGTTTGTCTTTTACAGCAAGCAGCAATTCCCAACATCCATTCGTCACTTTGCTCTGATCTGTTAATTTGACTCACCCAGCGTTATTATAGATTAATGTTTAAGCCTTGCAGCTTTGTTATCATTAACATGTAACATATTGTTCTGCTGGATGATCAAAGGGTTAAAATGCCAGCTGCTCACTCTTTCAAAGCAGTTCAAACAAGAAGCATTTAGAGCAAACAGTATAAATAGTAAAACAAACCAAAAATGTCTGACAACTACAAAATGGTGACTAATGGGAAAGCATGTTTTAAAAAAAAAAAATTCTACCATGCAAAATAAAGTAAGTTTTCAGAATCATTATCTATTGTGTTTTTATATGATAAATATGTGAGTATTTCAAACACTTCGAGTCAGATCACGCGGAACAGTTTTGTGCAAGCGCGAATGGGTTTATCATGGTTGTTTGCGTGCGTCAGGGTTAGCGCTCGTATTACAAGTTGAGAGTAAACGTGAACGCAATTGCGATTTACACTAGAATGTTTACCGCATCTGGTTAACTGTTTCGCAAATTAAAAAAGTTGCACAAACTACATCAAAAATACATTACAAAGTACAGTTACACTCATAACAACACTATCTAAAAATAGTTACACAAAAAAAGTTATAAGGGCTCAAAAAGATATGAGGTCTCAGGTGTTAGAAAAAAAGGGCAGGCAAAGGGCTTTAACAGAGATACAAACATATAAATGTCTAAAGAGAACATGAGAAAGCATATTTATACAATATTCATATTTAATAAAGTGTTATACTGTGTATTTATTGTAAATATTTCACATTCCAATGTTCTGCACATAGCAGAATATGTTATATGTATTTTTAAATAGATATTCCTATATATATATACCATCAGATATATCTAGAAATTTGTATTTATGAATGAATAAACATAGAAACATAGATATTGACGGCAGATAAGAGCCATAGGCCCAGCGAGTCTGAAAACATAAAATATTCTTCTATGTGAAGAACTTTGGAATGTGAAATATTCATATTTTCATGCTGGGTTAACGCACTTGAGAATATGCAATTGGGTTTACGCACAAATAGGGTGTTAGGTTCCCCCCCAACACACTTTTTTGCTCAATTGACATCTATGAGGGAATACGTTAAAACGACTGCAATATTCAAAGTTCGGCTTTTTGTGCGCATTGGGTTAGCGTGCGAGCGAACAATTTTTACTTTTAACTTGTAATAAGAGCGCTATCCAACACGCGTAAAAACGTTACTTCTTGGCTTCATAAATATTTTTTAACAGCAAGCCCTTTGTGCTGGACGGGGTGCAGTGAGCACGGCACCCTCCTTCATATATGGTGGTCATGCCCTAGACTACAGGGGTACTGGCCAAAGTTATTGGGCCTTATGTCTGACAAACTGCAAACTCTAATACCTAACACACCGGAAACGTTACTCCTCCTTAGTTTACCTAAACTTAGCGAGATACACAAGCGGGCCTTACTGCTTATTATGAACACTGGAGCCAAAAGACTGATCCCAAGAAAGTGGAAGTCTGGGACTATCCCAACGATTGAGGAGTGGACCTGCTCGGTTGAGGAGCTGCTCCTCTTGGAGAGATTCCACTACTTTAAAATTAATCAGATAGGTACCCACAACATGTTGCTAGCCACTTGGAGAAGTGCCCCTGTGTAAAGTGAGACAATTACTGCACCACCCACTCCCCAGCAAAAATTTTTTTTTTTTTTCTTCCCTCTCTCTCTTCTTTCTCCTAAGGAAGCCTGACACACATAATCTAGACCACGATTTAACTATTGTTTTATAGAAACAATGTTAAAAATAAATCAAGCAATATAAGAATATCGATGGATCAAGAATTAATGCACTTTCAGTAATCTTGTCATGTAGAAACCTTATGATTATATAGCGTTGTTTAACTATGTGATTTGTGACTTTGTAAAGCTGTAAGAAATTATGATTTCACACACCAGCAGGAAAGTATGTTGATAACTGTAATTAGTCCTTTCTTTATGTATACAGTTGTACACCTGTGGGTTTTTTTTAGTTAATAAAAGCTTGATTGAAAACAAAAAAAACCTTACTTCTTGCAGAGTTAGCGCGCAGACGGGAGCATTAAATACCGCTCCACTTGTAATCTAGCCCTTCGTGTTTCCACATTAATTTTCCTAAACACTATATTAAAATAAATAGTAATTAAAATATATTTTTGTCACTTTGCACCATCTTGCAATTTATGTGGGAAAATGTGTAGGAATAAAATATGAAAATATAGATATGTTATAAAACTACAACAACAACAAAATTCTACAAGGGTGATCAAATTTTTTTGAGATGAACCCATCCATATACCCCTATCCTAACTCATTTACTAAATACAAAACACAACATACTATTCTCTCCGATACTGACCAGAGAAACAGGCATTTATTTATGAGCCCTGACATCAACAAACAAATTAATTGTAAATGAATAGTAATATCACTATAACTTGATAACTACAAGGGTATTAAATCTTTTAATATGGCATGAGCATGGCCATGACCCTATTTTTGTAATGAGGGGTATAATAAAATATTTGTATTGTAAAATGTGATAAGGGATTTGGATTATCCAGATCCCCATACACAGGAACAGTGCTGCAAGTTTTTTTACTACTGTAACAATCCCCTAGCATTGAATGGACACAGGACCACACAGGAGACAGAGCACCGCTGCATTTAAAGGGACAGTCCACACCAAAATTGTTATTGTTTAACAAGATAGAGAACGCCTTTACTACCCATTCCCCAGCTTTGCCCAACTAACATTGTTATATTAATAAACTTTATAACCTTTAAACCTATAAATGTCTGCCTGGTTTCTAAGCCACTATAGACAGCCTCTTATCACATGCTTTTTTTATTAGGTTTTCACAACAGGGGAGTGCTAGTTCATGTGAACCCTATAGATAACATTGTGTTCATGCCCGTGGATTGTGGCAGACACTGCACTATTTGGCTAAAATGCAAGAAAATAGATAAATAAAAAGTCATGTGATCAGGGTGCTGTCAGAAAAGGCTTAGATACAAGGTAATCACAGAGGTAAAAAGTATATTAATATAACCATGTTGGCTGTGAAAAACTGGGGAATGGATAATAAAGGGATTATCTATCTTTTTAAACAAACATTTTCTAGTTGACTGTCCCTTTAAATAATGTGCCTCATATTCCACTTTTAATATTTGTGGGGCCCTAGGAAAGTCAAATTTGTGGGGACCCTCAGTCCTGTGCCTTTATTCCCCTCCCCTTGTATGTCTTGCTCCCTGTATGGCCACCCCTGTCCCAACATTCAGTGTTACCTATATAAAGAATAACACTATATATTACAGTTCCTGATACCATAAAGACTTCTGTATAAACTAAAAATACAGGATGTACATTGCACCTTCTCATACAGTAAACCCTGGCACTGCAGGCTCCCCAAATCGTGGGGCCCTGGGTGGGTGCCCTTCTCCCCCTGCCCAAAGGGCAGACCTGGTGGCAAGCTTTTGCATGGGTGTGTAACCCCTCAGTTGCATGTCCTTTTAAAAAGGAAGCCTAATTTGCCTCACTTCAGTGCTTCTTTAGGTCACTTGTTGAACACGTAGAACCATAAGAGACGATTGCAATTCCTGCAATAACGCTAATAACCTGCTACTTATTATCATTTTCAACAGGATAAATGCATCCTAGGGAGACAAGTGACCTTTTATATGAAATAGGTGCTTCTTTTCTCATACAGTGAAGATGACAAGCTCCAATAGTGTCTCCCACTCAGCAGAGGTAAAAGGTAAAACGTCTCGCTGCTGCCCCCATCCTAATTTACTCAGGAAGATGCTATACAACAAAACAAAAAACAGTCCTATATACATAATAAAAAGTTACCTTAACACTGCACATTTTATAGCTATTATTTTGCTTGTAATTAAAGGAACATTAAACACTAAATACATTTTACAAGCACCACCCTCTAGTCATGGGTGCCGCCATGTTGAAATCTAGCTTATCTCGGCATTCCAGTGCTGACATATATGTGTAACTCTCCCTTAGATACCTGCAGCATAACCTAAGTTCCCATCATTTGAGGCAGAAGCATGAAACATATTTAGTGTTTAAAGGGACATGAAACCCAAAATTTTTCTTTCATGATTCAGATAGAGAATACAATTTTAAACAACTTTCCAATTTACTTCTATTATTTAATTTGCTTCCTTCTCTTGTTATCCTTTGCTGAAATGTTTATCTAGGCAAGCTCAGGGGCAGCAGAGAACCAAGGTTCTAGCTGTCGATTGGTGCCTGCATATATATACTAATTGTGATTGGCTCACCCATGTGTTCACTTAGAAACCATTAGTGCATTGCTGCTCCTTCAACAAATAATACCAAGATAATGAAACAGCTTAGATAATAGAAGTAAAATTAGAAAGTTGTTTAATATTGTATTCTCTATCTGAATAATGAAAGAAATGTTTAGGGTTTCATGTCCCTTTAATGTCCTTTTAAATATAAATTTTATGAAAAACATGAAAAGATTAAATCTAATAGCTAACTTATGCTACCATTTAGAAAGGCTTTAGATACTCAACTACTATGTTTTTTTTCTGTTAGTCATTTAAAACATACACATATATTCATAAATAGCCATTGTAATCCCACAGATGCAAAGACAAAACAAAATAAATCAAACAATTACTGAAAAAGGAGTAGTTTTATAGGAAGAAATAAATGTGTTTAAAGGGACAGTAAAGTAAAATTTCAAACATTCATGATCTAGATAGGGCATGCAATTTTAAACAACTTTCCAATGTACTTTATTATCTAATTTGCTTTCTTCTCTTGGTATCCTTTGTTGAAACGCATACCTAGGTAGGGTCAGGAATGCCCTACTGGATGTAAGCTGCTGATTGGTGGCTGCACATATATGACTCTTGGCATTGGCTCACCAGATATGTTCTGCTAGCTCCCAGTAATGTAGTGCTGTCTCTTGAACAAATAGATACCACGAGAATGAAGCAAATTTGATAATAGATATAAATTAGAAACTTGTTTGAATTTGTATGTACTTTTAGAAAAGAAACATTTTGGGTTTCATGTACCTTTCTTCTCATCTATCTACTTTAAATATTTTGTTCCTATGGCAAATATATGCACAATTATATCACATTTACCTTCAGTGGAACCCAATTCCATTGATAATTTTTGGTTGCCAAAGCACTGCAGCTCTTCATTGCTGCCATACTTCATCACAGAGTTAATAGAGGAAAGAGTACTGATGAGTTGGGAGTTGAGAGAACCAATCTGTGAATAAGGTTCTGCAAATGTTTCAGCTAGTTCACTGTAGTTTTCAGCAAGAAGCATTTGCTGCTCCTGTAGCAGTTTCTGCACCCTCTCAATGTAATGGTCTAAAGCAGGAGTCTCAGTTTCTGATTCTTTGCCTGAGGTAAAATGATTCTCTGTTTCCTGCAAGGCTCCATCTCCTACAGCCACACTCCTTGTACTGGTAGACTGGGGATCAGATTCACTAGGGCCACATGCTATGCTTCGTAATTTCATCCCAACCAGAAAGTTATCTGTGATGTTTATTTGACCTACTCCAAAGTCTCTGGTCTTTGTGACAGAGAAATAATTTTCTACCTCTGAATCTGAAGTACATACACCAATGGAACGAGTCTTTGGTAAAGCATTTATTTCTTTGATCCTACCATCTCCTATAGCCACTGATCGCATCACCACAATGTCTGTGTTTGTTTGTTTAGAGTAAGTGCTCAACACTGTGCTCGTGCTGGCATCATGAAGACTTGGAACTTCAGTGTTAGTGAACTGACTTACAATATCCATTTCTGTGTTGGTTTGCTGGTTAGCTGTCCAAGGTGAAACTGTAATTGCAGAATCCACCTTGTTTACCAACTCTGTATTCATTCCACGTGACACAGATTCTGTTACAGGTTTAACAGTAACATCTACTGAACAATTTCCACATCCAATTGATTTCAATTCTTTCATTTCCATATGTGTCTTGTTAAGAGCTATAGTATCGGTTTCCTTGTCAATGAGTTCATTTTTCATAAATGACCTGTCAGTGCCAACAATTTTGTCACACATCTCAAGCTCTCTTCCCGTTCCCATGTCACAAGTTTCTGCCATCTCCTTTACAATCCACAAGTTCATTGGCAAGTCAGGGCCCACAGCTAAACTTTGAAGGGAAGGCTTGCATAAAATACCAATATTGTTTGTATCCAGGTAGTTACCAACACAAGAGTCTACAAACTCCACATAGTTGCCTATGCACTGGTCCCTCATTTCTACTGCTGCTTCAACAGATTTACTGAACATTAATGGCTGAACCAATATGGCTTTATCAACTTTTTGTCTTGATCCAGCTGCTTGTATCTCTAGCTTTAGTTTGGTCATCTCCATAGCATATGTAGTTTCCCTTAAGTCTGTTTCTAATCGATATATTTTATCCTTAAGTGCTTCAATTGTTTGTTGCTGAAGATCAATCTCTTTTTCAGCTTCAGTAGCTAACCCCAACATATCCTCTGTTACCCCAACCCCTGTGCTCTTTACCTCCATATCAGTCCCTACAGAGGCTTCTCGGCTTGATTTGATAGATTTATGGTATATAACTATATCATTCATATTCCCATCAGAACCCACAGCAACAGATCGACAACATTTCTCTTTTGCTTTGGAATCTATACTTGGCGTTGAAGTGCAGCACGCCTCAAAACTGCTGTCTTGTATTTTCCTTTCTAGAGCCTGCATTTCAGCTGTCAGTTGTCTAAATTCCTTAATCGTCTGAGAATTCTGTTCTGGTGTTTCCAATTCTTCATCAGAGTCTATATGCAATTCTCCTCCAGTTTTTAGTTTCGACCTGGATTCGAAGCAACCTGCGTTGCCAGCACTGTATGACCTTTTACGAAAACCACTTGTATCATTTTGGTTGCTTGTCTTTTGGCCCTTGATTTCAGAAACAAGCTGTCTTTTTTCTTCCTGTAATACTGAAATCTTCACCTGCAGAATGGGGATTGTTTTTACTTGTTCTTCGAGTTCTTTTAGACGCTTAAGTGCAATAGCCATTTGCTCTCGAATGTGCTGGAGATGCATGGGGCTAATACTGGTCACCGGAGTAGTTACCCCTGAACTTATTGGGCTGTGACGTATAGAACTTCCCATAGAGGGTGTAAAGTAGGCATTGTATTCCCCATTCACTTGGTGTCCATTCTGAAGTTGCTGGGCACTTATATGGTGTCCTGTGGAGCCAGGGAAGGATGACAAAGAACCAGTAGAGCCCATGCCACCAAAACTAGCCAGCCTGGGCCTCCGTACATCACTGAAGGAAGATGCCATCTGCATGATCACTTTTTCTTGTTCCAGCCTCCTTCGTGTTTCCATTAATGTTTTTGTTACATGAAAATTGTGTTTAGGGAGCTGGGGAGACGCAGATGCTCTCTCCTTATTGTCAGGAATAACCAGAGAATTAGGGGAGGCTTCTTGAGCACTGGATGGTGTGGAAGTGTTTGATACAGTGTGTCTCCTTGCTATTAGACAGGGGGATTTTTTATTCTCATCACTATTGGAGGAGGAAAGAGAGTCTGTTGAAGGCCATCCAGTTTCCTTTAGGGAAGCATTCCTACTACTAGGAAAATTTGGAATCAACTTACGCTTTTTCAGAATAGTAATTTTTTTAATTGTGTTTCCCTTTTGTATGTCCTCTACATATTTAAGAAAATCCAGGTCTAACTGGTATCCATAAGGTGTTTCTAAAAAGTATGGAGCTTTAGAATCCTTGTCATTGTCACAGCCTGCTAGGAGTTCTTCTTTTTCTGAAAAGGAGATTAAAAAGAAACATACTGAATTATGCTTGTATGAAAATATTTCTATATTTATCACACGTTATTGGGATGCACAATAAATAATTCATATTATTTTAAACAATGTCAAAATCACTGGCAAATTAGAATGAAACATAGGAGCCAGAGTAACTAGGTAACAAATGGATAAATAATTAGATAGATAGGAGACAGTTTATATTGATAGCCATGGCTCTAAGTATAAAACATTACAGTAGACAATTCTGTACCATTTACAAGTCTAGCAAAATATTCAACATATTTGCATGTAATGTGCCCTCTCTTTCAATAAATTCTTAACTAAAAACAGTGTGTGTGTGTGTGCAAATATACAAGCACGTCATGTCTGGAAACGCTATATGTTTTAAAACTAAAACCATATTATGAAATTGTATTAGAAGTTAATACTTTGCTGGCAACTTCCTAAAGAAAATGCCTATTTAACCATGATATATATTAATACATTACTGGAAATTTCCACAGTTTGTAAGAAAAACAACTATTCTCTTAGATGGTTTATTAAACTATAAACAAAGCCCACACTAGTACAAACTGAGAAATCAAGCTCTTAAAATAAAAAAGACAAAATTAGCTGCTGTGTCTCACGGAAGTACAGTTTCACAATACCTTCAGTTTCACAATACCTTAAATAGTCAGTTGTGTGACAAAAAGTAAGATGTCAGGTCAGGAACATGTGTTTGTTTTTTTGTATTTTCCTTCAAAGCTAAATACACGGCTAACCTAATAGAAGTGTCAAAGGGGCCTGTCAGCTAAGCACATTTCTCAATAATCCGTACAAAAGCAGAAACTTAGAGGAAGGTCAAAACAATGAACTACTTGCAACACAATTCTCCTCGTTAATATTGCTTAAAGATCTGAGGGTTTAAAACAAAACAAAAAACACTTTTTATATAAATAATTTCTGAGTAAAAGAGCTCTGTAGATTTTTTTTTCTTTAGCAAAGCTATCACAACTGTCCCTCCAATGTACCTAAATGCAAAACAACACACTAAAAATATGCCAACAGACCTGTTCCCAGCACTGTCTGAAATTCCACAGCGGAAAGAGAAACTGCCTGGGCTCAAATAACAGGGAAATCTAATCAAAGTCCTGCGGGATAATGCCAGGCAGTGACTCGACACACAAAACAAAGCTGGCAGCAGAGGCTCAGTGCTAACTTGCTCACTATTTGCCTGTGCTGAGGTGAAGGGAGCGATGTGCACAAATCCCCCAAGCATTTACAGAAGGGCTGCACAGAAGAAATGTACGTTTTACAAGTGGGAGAGGAGTTTGCAGTTGTTACACTTACTTGCAGGCAGAAAACAGATGCAAGCTCTGACCTCCTCGCATACTGACTGTGCCTGACACAGCTCACAACAGCCTACTACCTAAACAACAGCTTTTCATTGCTGCTTTTTCTTCTTTCTTTTCCGCATAAGGAAAGAAATCCCACATCAGTGTAAACTTAGCTAGACAGAGCTGATCTTTTTCATAGGTTGAGCTTTCAGCAATGACTCCTGTTACACAAGCTCCTTCCACCACCCTCTGAAAGCCTCAGCTGTTCCACACACTGTTAAAGAGAAAGCCGCAGCTATGTTTACGCTCTTAAAGGTGCAGTAGCTTCTGAGACACTGCTGAATGAATGACAGCCGTCAGCTAGTTATTTAGCCCTGCGTGAGAAAATTAATTGAATTCCCTTTCCTGATTATCTATATATCAGATTTCATTTTAATTTGAGGAAAATTATAGAAACGGTACAGGCAAGAAAATAGCACAGTTAATTAAACCATTTAGCTATATTTAACACAATTATTAAACGGTAACAAAATAGATTGTGTGTGCTCACATTGCTCCTACATAACAATACTGATGCAAATACATTTAAATCCCCTAAACTTTTCTCGTTCAGTAGGTTTAGCTTTTTTGCATACTTTCTTGTTTTCTCTGCTGTCCCCTTGCACTCTCCAGCAACACTAGCGGCACTGTGTAGCAAGACAGTGCTCCTTTCATACACAGCACCAGTTACAATATTTTGCACAGTACTTACACTAACAACATTTAAAGAGGACAAACCATTTTTTGTTTTTGATGATATTTTCATTAGTTTGTAGTTTTTGCAGCCAATATCTGGACTGTGGAATATTTATTCTATGGGGGGGTTCTTTAAGCAATTTTTGCTTCCTTTGAGATAATTGTTACAAAAAGAAGTCATTGTAAATATTTATGCAAAAGGGAGAGAGAAAAAACATAATTTTAGCTTCTATAATTTTTTTTTTAAAGATCCTGGAGGGACTTTCCAGGTATGATTATAAAACCAGATCTTTAAGTCTGATCATTTTAATAAACCACATCTTCTGACAAACTCCTGGTGCTGGATGTGATCTCTTGAGTTAATAACAAGGTTGTCAGATGACAGTTTACCACAGGCAGGACTGTGTTGTTAAAAGTTTCATAAGTTTGATACATAGTGATTACAGAGTAGAAGTATTGTTTTTAAAGGGGCATGAAACCCAAAATATCTCTTTCATGATTTAGGTAGAACATACAATTATAAATAACTTTCCAATTTACTTCTATTATCAAATTTGATTCATTCTCTTGGCATCATTTGTTAAAGGAGCAGAAATGCACTACTGGTTTCTAACTGAACACATGGCTGAGCCAATGGCGATTGGTATATATATATGCAGCCACCAATCAGCAGCTAGAACCTAGGTTCGTTGCTGCTTCTTAGCTTTCCTAGATAAACCTTTCAGCAAAGGATGACAACAGGATGAAGCAAATTAACAAAGGATGACAAGAGGATGAAGCAAATTAATAATAATATGGTATGCTCTGTCTAAATCATGAAAGAACATTTTTGGGTTTCATGTACCTTTAAGTCTGCTGAAAATGTAAGAATAAAACTCCTACTTTAGACATAAAAATAGATATGAAAAGACCAGGGCATCTGGGCATGTATGCCACATTTCCTTATTGGAATTCTGGCCAGGTCCTAATGACATCATATCCCCAGCTGTGAACAAGCCAAGAGAAATAGAATTATCAGTGTCCCTTTGCAGCCTTCTATATAAGAATGGGTTTCTCTAGAGTCGGGAGTAACAGTAAGGAAAGCAATTCAGCATAACTGACAGCTTCAGGGAGGAGTCTGATCTATTGATTTTACTGGCTTTGCCAAAACAGGTGTGGTTCAGAGGAGTGGGGGTGTTTACACACTAATGAAATATACGTCTGACAAAAAAGCAGTTGATCCCTCCTGCCTAACATGAGGGGAAATGTACACACAGTCTGTACAGGATGACTCACATGAGGAATATTTATAAAAACATGCTAATGTCAAATTTGCCTTGAGCCCTGGTAAAGGCAATTGTTAGTGTTAGAACCATCATGTGCACATCACACACCTTTATCAGGAATTCCATATTTAATAGTAAAACAAATAGTCGGTGGCACTGAAAATTAGAAGAGATCAAACCCCCCATAATGTATGCATAGGCCAGTATTATAGGCTAGGTTCCAATAAGTAAGCATTAGGAGACGTTTCTGTAGGAACATCTCATTTTATATTGGTCAGAGTTTACCCACCAAGGGTTGAGCAGTTACATCCTGTTAATAGTTTTGACAGTTTTCCATTAAATGATATCCTGCACTGCCCTGTACAATCCCAGCAGTATACAAAAAGGTGATGAGTCACAGGCAACTTTAAAGAGATGTTAAACAGTAAATAGACGCTAGACATGATGTATTCAAAGCAGAGATTAATCTAGAAAAAAAACTGTGTCAAACCCTTATAGATAATCCTATGTTCCACAAAACCTTGTTTGGACAGTCTCTTTTATTGCCTGTTTTATATCTGTCCCAAATTGTCCTCAGCAGGTTAAGATAGATAAGAGGAAACAAGTTCAAACATGGAAGTAACCATTACTTTATAGAAAATGCAAAAAAACAACTATTTTCAGAGTTAAAATTACAGGAAAAGGGCACAATTTTATTTAATCTAATGTTTGCCTCATATGAGGTCAGGCACCTCCAAAAGACCACCAGGAATCATGGATGTGTAATAAAATTAATACATGAAACATTTAGAAAGCCCAGGAGTGGGAAGGGGTTAATGCCACAGAATTAACCCTCAAAATCTGCCTCCCCTCCTTATGTCATCCCGCCCTGTGCACAGACCTAGTTGCATGTGTCCCTGAGAACTGGTGTCAGTATTTGAATTATTATTTGTGTGCAGAGGTGCTGAGCATACTAAACCGTAAAGAAAAACAAAACATTACAAATCCATTAGGTGTTGTAAGAAAAACAACATTATCTATAAAATCAACTCATTAAAAGGTAGCTGAATTTAGCAACAAACGCACCAAGCACTTCCCATGAACCCCCTACTTAAAGGGATTGTGTACAGTTAAACTGGGTTCTCTTTAATGTGTTTCCAACTACTGTATTTTCCTATGGGTTTATTTTTTTAATGTAAAATAGCATATTTTGATATTGGACACTACAACCCATTAAAATGGGCTGAACTTACAAGGCAATCACACACATGCTTCCTTATCCCTGCCTGTATACCAAAGCCCAATACTTAGCTAAAACTATTAAAAATTAACATTGTTTTAATTATATCTTCTACCTCCCATGAAGTGTCATTTCTTCTGCTGGCTACGTTTACATATAGCTTTTCTATAGCCAATACATAACTATTCAAATTTTCAGTATAGGAGCGAATAGCACAGCAAAAACAGCTATTTTAAATGGTAAAACAAAGGAAAAGGAGCTATTTGTAAACAATTTAGTACACTCAACGAGGTAAAATGGATAACTTGGAAGAAATTAAAGGGCATACATTGTTTACAGTGCACTGTCCCTTTAATATAAACAGCTAATTCTCTGAGCATGGTGAGGATTCTTATATTGCACAGACTGAATGGTGCACTCAGGTTACATAGTGGTTGAATTAGAAAGGGTAGAGGAACAAGAGTGCTGCTGCTTTTAGATGCTGTTGAGTGCCCCTTGCATATAAAATAATCCCTCCATTTACTCTCTTTTTTTTTTTTTATTATTTTTTATTAAGTTTTTCAATACACACAACACAAAAATACCTAAATGACAAAAACCAAAACAAAAAAACCCCTATAACATACATTTCCCAATAGTTGACAGAAAACCGTATTTCCTTAGAATTCTATCTCACTGTCTTTATTCGACTTTCTGTCGAAATTATCTATACTCTGATAATTTGTAGGGGGAAAAAAAAAAAAAAGAGAAATTCCTACTCGCCTCCTCTCTCCCCCCCCTCAGCCACCGTCAAACCTCTAACATTGTCACGCCAAACGCTAGTAAAATTACCAGCCAATATTTGTAATTGGACATATACCGTATCCTTAAATGGTCTGACCAGCCTAATTTGAGTCTCTACAGGGAATGATAAGATAAATATTTTCCATTGCTTGAAAAATTCAGCTAATCGTGTGTCTGTCGGATTATGTAGGTTTATCTGCTCATGAATAAACTGAATAAACAGAGCATTCTTAAGTTCTTTCAGGTTAGGGGAAGTTTTAGCTTTCCATGCTCTCAATAACATTTTACGTCCCAGCAATATGATCCTATTAATTAATTTAATATTTTGGGGAATTATTATCTGGGATTGTACCAGGAAAAATACATCTATCGCTTGTATATGATACACTAATTTAAGAGTTGAGCGCATCCAATATGCTACTTTCAGCCAAAATTGTGAAATTTTAGGGCAAGCCCAAAAACAATGCAAAAGATCTGCCTTGGCAGAGGAACATTTAGGACATACGTTCCTTATCTTATACCACCTTGACAACCTCTCGGGGGTCAGATAAGACATAAAAACTATCTTGACCTGTGTTTCCTTCCATGAGGTCAAAACCCAGCTTTTTTCCAAGATTTTAAATACATTTATTATAGTTTGACTATTTACTTCCGGCAAAACTTTGCTCCATTTAGCTACAATATAATCCCTCTGCTCATTAGAGGGTTTGTAATTAAGATGTGCATAAAACGGGGCTATTGAGTATATTCCCATTTTAAAGTTGTTAATTTGTGGTTGCCATAACAGGGTCCAATCACTTCCATGTTTTTGGTTAAGCTCATGTATAAAGTGCCTTAACTGCAGATACGCATAAAATTCTTTATTCGAGAAGCCGAATTGCTGTCTTAACTCAGTGAACGATAAAAGTGTTGAATCTGGTTTTAATAATTGCGCCACATAAATCAGACCTCTAGAAAACCATTCTCTAAAGACTACTGAGGAAAGCCCTGGGGCAAAATTTGGATTTCCTGTAATAGGTAGATATTTGGAAACATATGGGGAATTATCTAAGGACCCGCAAAATTCTTGCCAAGCAGATATAATATTTCTGAATGTTAAAAGCGCAAAAAGTGAGGAGGGTAAATCGGTCATTGGACAGTGAAGAATAGCATCCAGCCGAAATGGTTTCACTAACGCAGATTCCCAGGAAACTGCAGAAACCTGATCTTGTTCAGTTAGCCAGTCGACTGCAACTTTTACCCTAGTTGCTAAACTATAATAATGCAAATTTGGCAAGGACAACCTGGCCGCATCTTTATTACATGTTAACCGCCTAACCGAAATGCGACTTCTAGCACCCTTCCAGAGTAGTTTTGCACAAGCTTTATTAAATTTCATTATATCTGACTTCTTAATCGGGATCGGGATATTTTGCATAAGATAAAATATTTTCGGAAAGAGAATGTTTTTAATTAGAGTCGCTCTAGCCGACAAGGAATTAGGTACATTTTTCCACCCTTCTACCCTATGCAAACATTCCTGAAAAAGTTTACTGAAATTAAGTTTATACCAGTCCTCCGGATTTACACTTAGTTTAATACCGAGATACATAATTTGAGATGTTTCACAAAACGGATGCGTAATATCTTGTCTTTTCTTATTGATCCATAGTAGTTCTGATTTAGCCAGATTGATTTTATACCCTGAGATTGCACTAAAAAGTTCCGTGGACTCTAATAGCAGGGCGAGACTACGGGAAATATTACTCATACACAGCACTATATCATCTGCGTATAGTAATATTACAGTTTTTTGCTCTCCTATACAAATCCCATCTAATTGTTGACGGAGCAAAGTCGCAAATGGTTCTAAGGATAAATTGAATAACAGTGGCGATAACGGGCAGCCCTGTCGGGTGCCCCGCTGCAATAATATATGTTGAGAAATCTCACCGTTGATTAATAAAAACGAAGTTGGAGAGGTATATATTATTTGTGTAAATTCCAATATATGACCGGTCAGACCAAATTGTTCTAAAGAATAGAATAGATGTTTCCACGAAATGCGATTGAACGCTTTCTCCGCGTCAACTGTTAATAGCGCTAGGTCCGGTATATCTTCCTGTCTAGATGTTTTAAATTTGTTCCAGAAAAAGTCAAGGAGTGTCATAACCTTACGGATATTTTTTGTGGGATTTCTCCCTGTCATAAAACCCGCCTGATTTTCGTGAATTATCTTACCTAGGTGGGGCTTTAATCTATTAGCTATAATCGAGGTCAAAATCTTATAATCGGTATTTAAGACAGATATAGGCCTATAGGATTCTGGCAATTCTAAATCTTTGTTTTTTTTGGAATCAACGAAATTCCCGCAGCCGCGAAATATGGGGAACATTTATTATTTTTAACAAAATAATAATTAAATAGATTCATAAGTGTTGCAGAAACATGCGTCTGAAGTATCTTATAAAATTCTGCAGGAAGACAATCCGGCCCTGCTGCTTTATTTGATTTTGCTGCTTTAATTGCAGAATGAATCTCTTGTTCCGAGATGGGTTTGTTGATATCTGCCAAAGTTTCTAAAGAAATTTTAGGGATCTTAATCTGATCCCAGAATTGTCTCTGTTTTTCTATATCATATACTTCAGCTTTATACTCCATTTACTCTCTAGTTAGTGTAATATACAAAGGCATAACAGCTGGTTATAGTCAGCCTCTCTATACTCTTATTGGGGTATCCCCCCTTACATCTGAAACATATCTCTCATATATCAAACACATCAACTTACTCTATGAATGAATAAAAACACAATATACTAAGACTGCCCTGTAACAAAGCATGGTTTAAACATGATAAATATGTGTATGCTCTAACGTCACCCTGCACAACAAGCAATACATGACCCTTCAGCCCACCCCCAAGGTTGACAAATTCCTTATAATGGTGTCAGCTAATTAAAGAACGGTGAAAATTTGTGGGAGGGGGCTACTTTTGTTGAGAGGGAATATATAGTTCACTGCTGAAGTCACTGAGGCTTCAAAATGAAGAAAATGAATGCAACTTATTGTTTATGCAGAAGCATATAGCTTTCCAGAGCAGGGCCCTCTTCCTCCTGTACTAGATTTATTTTGTTTTGTTATGTTTTGTATTTTATCACAAACCCTTGTCATTGTATACCCCTATCATTGTACCCAGCGGCGCTATACAAATAAATTATTATAATAATAATAACAGCAGCAATAATGTATAAAGTGCCAACATATTACGCAGGGCTTTAAAGGGGCCCATTACATACTACAGAAATTGACACTATAATAAATATGAAAGAGCAGCATTTACACAAGTCAAAAATATATTTTGGCCTGAAAAATGTTAATCTAGAATTGTTTAAATTAAAGCTGAAACTGATGACAAAGCTAACCCTCACTGGTTGATAAGGACAACTGCCTTTGCTGAAATGGTGGCGACGGGGAATGTCTCTGCAAATAATCTTTATTGAACACAGGATCATAAGTCCCTTTAAATATTTGATTGAAAAAAAGTTTAAGCATGTGTTTTTGGAATACAAAATGATATAGAAGGGTACAAATTAGTAATAACATTTGACTCTGGTTGTCATAAAAAGGATGATCTGCAGGGTAGGAAACATGACTGCATAACTAGACTTGTGTCAGGCACATAACAGGTCTTATAAAAACACGCACAACAGATTGCTACAAGAACTGAATGATCAGTATTGCTCTTAATTCAATTATAAATAATTAACCTGGGCTTAATACATTTAGCAAAACAGGTCAATTTTAAAGTACAAACTCTCATTAGCTATGACACCTTTTAAGATTCAGAGAGTTTATAACAATGTAATAAAGTGCCAATTCATGAATGGATAATGAAGTTTAGTGCACATGCAATTAGAGTTGTATAAAACGCAAATGGCTGGCAATAGATTGTTATGCAGTTTACCCCTTATTTTCCTAGATGTGGAGCACATATATGTTAGTGGCAGTCTTATGAGTGTGCTACACACTCCATTATTGTATCTAGCACTGACACAGCCACTTTACAGTGGGGCTCATCTTGTTGGCATGCACTGCCCGTGCCTATAATGTGGCTGGATGACTGCCATGGTAGGTTGGTAAACAGGCTGTTGCAGTGTATATTTAGGTGGTCTGAGGACCGATAACTGAGGCATACAGGGCTGCATTTATCATTTTGTGGCAGACAGGGGTGTATATATTCGCCCCTGTCCACCCACCTTCTTCTCTGGTGGGTAGCAATCTGCTGTCCGCATTTAACATTGCACAATAGCACTCCTTTGTGATCACGTGCAACCCCGCCCCCTGCCTGCGCACAGCCAATCATGTATTGGGCAGGAGCTGTCAATCCCCCAGGTTGGACGAGACCGGGGAGATGGAAATTCTCCACCTAAGAGGTGAAGAACAAGGTAGGGAACAAGCGGTCTGATGACTGCTGTTTAATAAATACTGACTGCAGGCTCGCTTGTGCGAATCTGCAATTAAAGGGTGGGGGGGGGAGTTCTTGATAAATCAAGCCCATATTGGCTACAGGAAACATGAATCTGGACAGAGCGCTAATTATGAATGATACAGTATAAAAACCTTATACACATACAAGACATTTAGAAGTCACAAGCAAAATAAAAAGCACAAGCGAACATACTATTGCATATTTGTACGTGTGCTATATATTATAACAATTTGTGTGCAATCCTGTTTCAAGATGTATTTACATGTTAGGCTTCAAAGTAAAATGTAGCTATAAATAATCTCAGAGTCATACCCCTGCTGTGCTTGGTATGAGACGTGTGGTTAAAACTGTTCTGCGCATCCTCCCTGAAACCATATTGGTTAGAAAAATTGCAGAAATGTTGTACTCCATAAAAAGGGTTTATGTTTTATTTATAGGTTACAAATCCGTCTGGAGTTCACCCATCACGAATGAGTCTGATAATGCGTATGCCTGAGACAGTGGGTCAGTATCTGGAAAAATCTGCATATGGCTATGAACCTGACCACTAAATATCTAAGTTTGGATTTTGATAATGGGTATTTCTGTTACTAGTGAAGTTAACATAATATCACTAGGTGAAACTAATTTTCTGTTTTTATTCTTGTTACACTCCAGCACAGTTAACAGTGTATACATATATGAGTCTGCTATTTGCTGATGTCACATGTTACAATAAGCAGGCAAAAAAAGAGGAAAATTATTTATTTTAATCTACTGCTCATTTGAAATTCATAGTGTTATTGCATTGTCTTTTTATTATGCATATTTAGATTATGCAATTCTGATGTATTTCATATTTATTTAACCATGCAGCTGTGATAATTCCAATTTGTCCCACATTCCGACTCCTCCTTTTTATTTACAATCGGAATACAAAGATGACAAACCGCTTATCTGTTACCTTCTGTGATTGTGTGAAGAGGTGAGAAAGTTTTCTTGCTAGGTAATCAACTAATGTTCCCACATAATACAGAGCAGCTAAGGTAAATATGAGATGTAATCCTACCTGTAATGTGCAAATGTAACACCCAACAGGAATACAAACCAAATAATACTGAACAAACATGTTGCCCTTGCGTGGTTCTGATCACTTATTAAGACAATATAGTAATTATAACACTGCTGTGGCAATTTGTTTATCAATCAAAAGTGTGAAAATTTTCATTTTGAAATGCCATGGAGTGTAGACTTTATTTAAAGTGATAAGTTTGAAACATCTGCTGATAAAGTAATTGTATTATACCAGGTGTGCCAAAGAAGTAGATCAGGATCAACCAACAGATTTGAGTGCTGATCATTACTGTATCAGTATTGTATGATTTCCTAATTCAGCCAATAGTGATAGAATAAATTCAAGTTAAAAAAAATATAAAAAAATGTAATTTGTGCAAGTATATTCTCCAATACTGCAGAGGCCACAAAAACTATTTGGAATGGTATCGGCACTGTAAATGTTTTTTAGCAGAACATTTATGTAAAAGACAATTGTATCAATGTTCAAGATGCAGATGTTTCCTTTCTTGAGTGGTGTACACATTAATTGCACAATAAAAGGGTTACAAAGAGGGTATCAAATGATATAGAAAGATGATAATTAGTACTAGTAGCTATTCATTTAGATAGATATGAAGGTGTATGTGACTATAACCTCTGCTTATGTATGAGCAAGCAAGGCCACAAGGAAGCCTTGCATAAGTGCCTGATGAGAAGCCCAGAAAGTGTCCCAGTGGAATGAGTCAAGACCTTAAGAACCAGCATTTTTCACAGTTCATAGGCCATCAGAATTACAGGATGTATTCAATGGACTGAAGAAACTTTGGAAGCTTTCTAGCACCAGAGTGGAAACAAAGAGAAAATTAAACGTTTCAATCTTTTTTTAGTCGCTTTCAAATAAAATGGTAGAGCTCCAACATAATCAAACCTGTGCTAAAAGGTCTCTGTTTGTTGCCATCATTTAGACAGAATGAAGGAAAAATAATCTTCAGAAGAAATAAAAAGTGACTTCTGATGCAAAATCAGATAAGGCAGAACACATAGAAGAGAAGAGCAACCATCTCTGAAACATATCTAGTAGTGGACAAAGCTGCCAGCTGAAATACAAGTGAAAGGGTATTGTAACTCAGTTTCTATCATCCACATGGAACAATACTATTTATACAAATCAACTTACTTTTGCACAAAGAAATAATCATTTGTAAATGTGTACAACCAGTTAATTTGATACAATGATCACTGGTTAAGACTTGCAACTCCCACTGTATTATTCTGCACAGGGATTCTGACATAGTAGAAAAATTTTATTTTTTCAGCACAGGAACAAAACTGTAATACATGTTAAATCGCCAAATTTTAAATGCAATAAATAGAAATATACAGAAAATATACTTTAAAGGAACACTAAAGTCAAAATTAAACTTTCATGATTTAGATCAACAATTTTATAAATCTTCCAATTTACTTCCATTATCAAAAAGTGCACAATTTTTTTATTTACACACTTTGGAGACACCAGCTCCTACTGAGCATGTGCAAGAGTTCACAGTTTATACATATATACATTTGTAATTGGCTGATAACTGTCACATGATACAGGGCAGGGAAAATGGATGTAACATTGAAATTTGTCAGAAAAAAAAACAATCTACTACTCTAGATTAAGGGGTCAATTTATCAAAGTGCGAGCGGACAGGATACGATGTAGCGTATTGTGTCCGCTGCACATCAATAAATGTTACACAAGCAGTTTTTGTGAATTGCTTGTGCAATGCCGCCCCCTGCAGATTCGTGGCCAATGTTGATTATGCAAATCTACTGTGTCTACTGGTCCTTTAAGATCAGTCTTTGCACAGATCTCAACATAGTGAATATGGACAAGAATCAATACGGCTCCGAAAAAAGCTGAATAGCGCATACCTAATATTTAATGGTTCTTTAATAACTTTAAAGGCATTTGTATAACAATTTGAAGGAATAATTCTGAAGAACATACAGAAAAAATTTGATTCAAAGAAGGAATTGGACCACTGAAGACTGACCATATACTTTCAAGGCCCCCTCCCTCAATTCTACATGTTTTGGGATTTGTGCTATATAAATTCCACAGCCTTGAAAAGAGTCAAACATTTTGTATTTTCTATTGCGATTCAGATAAAGCATAACATTTTAAATATCTTTCCAATATACTTGTATTATTAAATTTGCATTGCTCTCACAGTATTCTTTGTTGAAGGAGCATCAATGCACTCCTAGGAGCTAGCTGAGCAGATCTAGTTAGAGGGGCATATATGTGCAGTCGCCAATCAGCAGCTAGCACCCAGGAGTGCATTGCTGCTCCTGAGCCTACCTAGGTATGACTTTTAACAAACGATACCATGAGAATGAAGCAAATAAGACAACAGAACTAAAATGGAAAGTTGTTTAAAACTGCATGCTCCATTTGAATCATGAAAGTTTAATTATGGCTTTGATATAATTTTAACAATGTAAAGCCCACTGTATACAGTCGTTCAAAACAAGACAATGAACAAGAGGCACCAAATTAAGGTTTAAAAAAACAGCATCTTGAGGAATTGTTTTGGTCAGGATCTTGCTGGGCCCTATCCATGAGAGATCAGAGTGGGTTGTAAGGTAAAATGTAATTTGGACACAAATTTATCTGCTTTAAAAGTACAGGGATATTTCCCAATTTTATGAGATCAGCTTATGCAATGTGTCATACTTCATTGAGATATTTCATCAGCCAATTTTAGCTACTGGCGTGGTTAATGTCTTCCATACACAGTGGGGAAAAACATGACAATGATTTATGGTAAGAAAAATAAAAAGTGAAGTGGCACCTTATGGGCATATTCAGTTTAACTGAAAAGAATGATGAGGTGTTACACTATAGGGAACAGAAATATGCCTTTGTACAACTGTAATTCCTTTGCTGTCAAGAGAACTTGTGACAAATCTCATGAGGATTAGGTGAGAGGTGTAAGAGCGTGCTTCAGCTTGTTAAAAAGTAGGAAAACACTTTGTAGAATGAACAAAAAAATGCTACAGATAAAATGCTGCCAGCAACCCTTTTCACCACTAAGAGCAGTGTGTCTCCTTAAAATAAGGAATGCCCAACACACACTCCTCAATTTGTTTAGTAGTAGGGAGAAGCCAGAAGAAGGGCAGTAAGGAATGCACATCACCATAGATTAAGAGAAATAACCCCAATGGAGCCTTCCAGTGATAGAACTGGATACATTAATATGCAGAGTGATATTAAGGATATAAACAGCAAAAGCAAGGTGTTAAAGGGACAGTAATCACCTTGAGATATCGATATATCATGTTTAGTTATGCTTAAAAAACAATATTTCAATATACTTTCACTACTTATTCTGTGCCCTTTTCATGTAATTTAATAATGAAAATTTAGTTTTTTTTCTAATTCTCTGAGCTGCACCATTCTATTATATTTTCCCTACTTGGCTTTAATGGATAACAACTGCAAAACAATGTACTTTATATTAACATAATGACAGTGGCTAACCTTGTTGTCTGCAGGCTCCTCCAAATAAGGCAAATCATGGGTGAAGTGGATATTAAAAAAAAACAAAAAAAAAACAACTGCAGTAAATAAAAAGTTGATTTCTTTTTAAAATGTTTACAAGTGGCCAATGTTATTCTATAGCAAGACAGCAGAAATGCCTTGTAATTACAAAGTGTGTACTGTCCCTTTAAATGTGTGCACAAGCAAACTAGCTCGCCATTCTGTATATACAGTCACCCATCCTGAGACAGCATGTAGAGAGCAAAAGGATGACACACAACTCTCTCTAAAGGTTCTCAGTGTCCTAGGAAAGTCCTCTTGTAGGGAAAATTGACTTAAAAAGATGAAGATATTAAAATATAAACTGATCCAATCAGGTTAGCTGATGTGTCCCCAGTACCTATATGACACTCTAAATAGTTAACATAAATAAATTAATAAATAAACCATAGATTGCTCCCATTCTAAAGGGTTCCCATTAAGACACTGAAATTTGAGAGTGATGCTTCAGATTGGGAAGTCTCAGATATTGTTCATGAATTCTATCTAAATTTCCAGGCTGATGCTAAATAACTATATAATTGCCATGAACAGTGTTAGACAAACATGATGATTTATGAAGGAAGAACAATGTCTTGTGTATAATAGGAGTAAATTAGAAAGTTGCTTAAAATTGCATGCTCTATCTGAGTCATGAAAGTTTAATTTTGACTAGACTATCCCTTTAACACAATGTGCGAGCACAGTTAGACACTGTAGTCAAATGTTGCATTATACTTATTAAAGCAAAACATGCTTCTAGTAAATGTTATAATAGCAATCATGTTTACTGTGCACACAACCTGCTGGTATGTAAGTATAATGCATACATACTTCTAAACAGATGTACACTTTATATTTATTTTATGTTCCTTTAAAGGACCAGTAAACACACTATATTTGCATAATCAACAAATGCAAGATAACAAGACAATGCAATAGCACTTAGGCTGAACTTCAAATGAGTAGTAGATTTTTTTCTGACAATTGTAAAAGTTATGTCTTTTTCCACTCCCTCTGTACCATGTGACAGCCATCAGCCAATCACAAATGCATACACGTACCATGTGACAGCCATCAGCCATTCACAAATGCATACACACTTATTCTTGCACATGCTCAGTAGGAGCTGGTGACTCAAAAAGACTGTGCACATTTAGTTAATGGAAGTAAATTGGAAAGTTGTTTAAAATGGCTACTCTATCTGAATAATGAAAGTTTAATTTTGATTGAGTGTGCCTTTAACACAACAAGCTGAATAGAAACTGAGGCTGTCTGCCAGGCAGGGTTACAACTCACTGTAAAACATTAGGGTAAACATGTTCCTGTTGCTGAAATAGGGTACACTGTTTTCACTGAAATTATTATGTTACCATTTCACTTTCACAAAGGAAATATAACAAAAACAAACAGATTGGTATTGTCTGTTGCAAGTGCTTTTTCCTGTGCTAAAAACAGATTGAGCTTCTCAGAGCTATAGCCCACTAAGTAAACCCTGACATTAATTAATAAAAAAAAACTGTACCTTTACAGTAGTTTGTGAAACACCAGATCATTTATGAGGCAAGGAAGTAATTTAAAGGCATAAACTGTGATAAATATTTTTGAACCATAGAGTTTTTGTTCATAATCACATTTGCGTGGTTAGCAAGAGAATTAAAGGGACAGTCTACACTAAAATTGTTATTGTTTAAAAAGATAGATAACGCCTTTACTACCCATTCCCCAGCTTTTCACAACCAACATTGTTATATTAAAGGGACACTAAACCCAAATTTTTTATTTCATAATTCAGATAGAACATGCAATTTTAAGCAACTTTTTAATTTACTCCTATTATAAATTTTTATTAATTCTCTTGCTATCTTTATTTGAAAAGCAAGAATGTAATTTTAGATGCCGGCCCATTTTTGGTGAACAACCTGGGTTGTCCTTGCTGATTGGACAGCACCAATAAACAAGTGCTGTCCAGGGTCTGAACCAACAATTGGCTGGCTCCTTAGCTTAGATGGCTTCTTTTTCAAATAAAGATAGCAAGAGAACAAAGACAATTTGATAATAGGAGTAAATGAGAAAGTTGCTTAAAATTGCATGCTCTATATTAAACACGAAAGAAAAAAAATTGCCTTCAGTGTCCCTTTAATATACTTTATAACATTTAAACCTCTAAATTTCTGCCTGTTTCTAAGCCACTTACCACATGCTTTTTTATTAGCTTTTAACAACAAGAGTCTGCTAGTTCACATGGGCCACATAGATAACATTGTGTTCACACCCGGTGAGCTATTTAAGAGTTAGCACAACACAGCACTAAGCACAGATAGATCAGTCAGAGACTGACAATAATGTACACTTGTATAGCACTCACACTCCTTAAAGGCCTATTGGGCAGATTAGTAGAAAAAAGGGAGAGGAGGAGGAGTATACAGATTCAAATATAATCTTTTATTAGAAAAAATTAAAAAGGAAAGGTTTCATATACATAAAAAAAAATCACAGCTTAAAAAACACAGGAAGATGGTAGTTGATATATATCTCGAGGTACACAACCGTTTATTCAATATCAGTGAAAATAATTAGTAATCAGCCTGACCTAGGATGTCGATATTAATCCATAGTCAGGGTATATATATATATTTAAAGGGACAGTCTAGGCCAAAATAAACTTTCATGATTCAGATAGAGCATGTAATTTTAAACAATTTTCCAATTTACTTTTATCACCAATTTTGCTTTGTTCTCTTGGCATTCTTAGTTGAAAGCTTAACCTAGGAGGTTCATATGCTAATTTCTTAGACCTTGAAGCCCACCTCTTTCAGATTGCATTTTAACAGTTTTTCACCACTAGAGGGTGTTAGTTCACATATTTCATATAGATAACACTGTGCTTGTGCACGTGAAGTAACCTGGGAGCAGGCACTGATTGGCTAGACTGCAAGTCTGTCAAAAGAACTGAAAAAAAGGCCAGTTTGCAGAGGCTAAGATACAAGATAATCACAGAGGTTAAAAGTATATTAATATAACTGTGTTGGTTATGCAAAACTGGGAAATGGGTAATAAAGGGATTATCTATCTTTTAAAACAATAAAAATTCTGGTGTAGACTGTCCCTTTAATACTGCAGTTACAAAATTCAAAAAGAGTGCTAGATTCCCTATCTTTCTATTGGTTCATGAATATGATGTCCCATTTCTTTTCTTATAGAAATTTTGCTATATATATATATATATATATATATATATATATATATATATATATATATATATATATATATATATATATATATATATATATATATATATATCAATCATAAACACTGTTCCCAGTATACGGTAAGAGAAATAGTTAAGTATGGTTGGTATCTTGTAATAGTAAACTACAATTAGACTTATTACTATTGGTAGATGGGTGTGTATATCATTTCTATCATCGTGAAAGTATGCTTAATACTTAAATTAGTGTATATAGTGTATATCTTCACTTAGTGCCATTAGTACCCCTGTTTCTTCTCCTTTTTGACAACACAGCACTAATTGGCTAAAATGCAGGTAGATAATAAATAGTCACAGTCATGCGATCAGGGGGCTGTCAGAAGATGCTTAGATACAAGGTAATCACAGAGGTAAAAAGTATATTAATATAACTGTTGGTTAGGCAAAACTGGGTAATGGGTAATAAAGGGAATATCTATATTTTTAAACATTAAAATTTCTGGTGTAGACTGTCTCTTTAAATCATCTTATTTATTTAAACTTTGCCATTGGTCTAATTAAATGGACAGTAACCACATTGTAATTACAAGATTTTTCTTCACTATTGCAATACATTAACATACTATGGGTCAGATTACAAGTGGTGTGCTACTTAGCACTTGCGTTCGAGGGCAAACACGGATGTTAGCAGGTTTTTTAATGCAGGTGGGTAAACGTTTGTATTACAATTTAAAAGTAAAATTGTTTGCGCTCGAGCAAAACCAGACATGCACAAACTTCAGGACTTCGGAGCTAGTTTTCCAACTCCCCCTGCCTTAGTTGAAGGAACCAATCTAGTTCTGTTACTGACAACAAAGGTGGCTAGTAAGAATTGCATTGCTTTACAGTATCTTCATCTTACTACCTGAGATATTGTTAATAGGTCTGCAGTGTGCACTTCTCCCAACTGGAAAACGTACAACGTTTATATTTAAAGGTACAGTAAAAAGAATGTAATTACATAACATTTCTGTTGTGTTGCTATATAACATCATATCAGCCAAGTTTTAAAACAAATGTATTTTTTTTACTGCAATTCATTTTCACTAGCAAAACTCAATTTTGCCTTTTTTTGAAGGATACAGAACGGCAAGTCATGGTCATAACACTAATATAAAGTGAATTCTTTTGTTTTGCAGTTGTTATCTGATAAATCCAATATGTAGCATGTTAGCCTTGATAAGTCAGCAGGGTGCATTTTAAGTTCACATCATTTGAAATTGCTCACTTTTCAAAGACAAATTGTATGAAAATGGGCAAAATAAATAATGGAATTTTATTGCAAAGTTGTTTTCATTACTGATAACTAAACATTTTATATAAAAATATCAAGGTGTTCACTGTCCCTTTAAATGACAGGAAAATAAATAACTGCAAATGTGTTCTTTTTTAACTACACATAACACTTTTTCATATTACAATCTTAAAGTATTTATTCCCTTTAACCTAAAGCTGACCATTTGTCTCAGTTTCTGCTAATATAAATTCTTCTAGCTTATTTTCTGGAGCATGACACTTATTAATTCTTTGGGAGGTCGTCTATGCATAAAAGTATAGTTAGATGTATGATATAGTTTCTGTGGGACACTTAAGTCATTTCAGCCATGTACATGCATTTTAGAAATAGCTACTAAGAAGTCGAGCATAAAATTGGTTATGCACCGATTAGAGTGTGTGGCTTGTTTACATTATCTTACATATTAGGTATCCGTTTTCTCTTTGAAAATGAGCAAGTTGAATATTTTCATTGAGCTGTGTGAGACAGAACATGAACCTCACTTTTGAGTATCAAAAACCATCCTTTGTAACAGTGTCAGCAAGGCGCACCCCACAGATTGAACGAATACTGTAGGTATGGGATGAGGCCAGGGGTGCAAGGAAAAGGGAGATAGATTTGAAGAAAATACACAGAGAGGGGGCAATTAGCAAGAGGCAATGAGGAGATAATGAAGGGTGTTATACTGTTAGGGTGACCATATTGCCACTTTAAAAAGGGACACATGAAAAATGCATATGTCAGGGCTGGTTTCAGGGCTGTTTAAAGAAATGTTTTGTATAAGAGCCCTGACATATGTATTTTTGATATGTGTCCCTTTTTAAAGCGGCAATATGGTCACCCTATACACTGTAGACAAATGAGTGATGTAACAAACAAAGTGGGAGATATAAAGGGCAAGAAAGACTAAAGATGACAATGTGCCGCAGAGGCAGAACTCTTTCTCTTTCTGAAATAAGATTTTTTTTTAAGTGAAAATGTATCTGCAGGTCATTTTGAAATGACATTCAGTTTTAAATCAGGCACTTACACAAAAAGACCTGCACAACTGCAATGTGTTGAATAAATTGAGAATAACAAAAGTTTTATAATATATTACAGCATTTGAAAATTGCATTGTAAATACCCTGAATAGAAAAAAAAGAAATTGTTAAATGGACATGAAACCCAAAATTTTTATTACATGATTTAGACAGAGCATACAATTTTAAACAACTTTCCAATTTACTTCTTTTATTTAATTTGCTTCCTTCTCTTGTTATCCTTTGTTGAAAGGTTTATCTAAGAACGCTCAGGAGCAGCAAAGAACCTAGGTTCTAGCTGCTGATTGGTGGCTGAATATATATACCAATTGTCATTGGCTCACCCATGTGTTCAGTCACCAACCTTAAGTGCATTAATGCTCAATCAACAAAGCATACAAAGAAAAAAAAGGAGAACAAAAATTGATAATAGAAGTAAATTAGAAAGTTGCTTACAATTGCATGCTCTATCTTAATCATGAAAGAAAAAATTTGGGTTTCATATCGCTTTAAGTTTTCAAAATGTCTCTTGAATAAATGTGTTTCCTTTGCTCTTGGTCTCTAACATCATATAATTATAAAATACAGCTCCATTACACTGTCATGAGTACACCTGATCTTGGTCTCTAACATCACATAATTATAAAATACAGCTCCATTACACTGTCATGAGTACACCTGATCTTGGTCTCTAACATCATATAATTATAAAATACAGCTCCATTACACTGTCAAGAGTACACCTGATCTTGGTCTCTAACATCATATAATTATAAAATACAGCTCCATTACACTGTCATGAGTACACCTGATCTTGGTCTCTAACATCATATAATTATAAAATACAGCTCCATTACACTGTCATGAGTACACCTGATCTTGGTCTCTAACATCATATAATTATAAAATACAGCTCCATTACACTGTCATGAGTACACCTGATCTTGGTCTCTAACATCATATAATTATAAAATACAGCTCCATTACACTGTCATGAGTACACCTGATCTTGGATGCTTTTTTTTAAATTAAATATTTGTATTGGTTTTTACATATTACAATAACAATATAGGCAAAAAGAGTATTTCTGCAATGTTACAATGTGCTGGGTGTGGTGCTTTTAACCAATGGAAGATGGTCAGTCTCCATTTGTTTTGCTTTTTTGTTTTTTTTATACAAATCCATAAAATTTGCTAGAGCACACCTTACAAAACTTTTAAATACATCTTTGGGAGTGCAGCCATCTAGACCAAATAGTCAAACAAAACAGAGGGTATTGGTGCACATCCACTTGCAAATAAACACATTTTTAAAAGCTGCAGAAAATGCCTTTATATTAAAACAGGGATCTTAGTCACACAATATGGCCATATTCTGCTTAAGCCAGTCACCAACTTACAAGGTGTCCCAATATTGACTGGCTCAAACACTACAATACTTTGCCTTCATGGGCTGAATCATTCCTGCTTTTTCTCTCTCTCTCATATAATAATAAGGTAAAAATGTAGTGATAAACAAGGTGCATTGTTCACAAGAATGTCTTGCATTCGGGAGTCACAGCTTTGCAGAACGGAAAGAATAGGGGGCGGAGTTACAAAATAAAATCCCTAATAGCCTGTCATCAATCAATATGCTGCTTTGCAGCGCTGCTCCGTATTTGACTGTTCTAAACAGCGCTTCACTCTGGCTACACTGTGTTAAGGAAAACTTAAACAGTGTCACCAGAGCACAGCTCTCTTTGAAGAGAACAACCTGATGCTGCAAAGCAAAAGCACTAACAGTTCCTGCATGCGTCCTGTTCTTTCTACAGACATGCTGAAATTGTATGCGACGAGTCTGACATCTCAGATCACAGTATGTTCTGCCTTGGGGCAAGGTGTTAGGATTATATAAGGAGAATGACAGGAGCTGGATAGAATAAATTATAGAACAATGGATAAGCAAATACACAAAATATAACCTATTTTGGAGTCATTGTAGCCACAACATATAATAGAGCTTAACGGGACATTATACACTCATTTTTTCTTTGCATAAATGTAGATCTATTTATATAGCCCTTAAAGTTTAAAAAAACAAATAATTTATGTATCCTATATGTCACTAGCTCATGACCTCTTGCCACTTACATGAAAGAAAACATAATTTATGTAAGAACTTACCTGATAAATTCATTTCTTTCATAGTGGCAAGAGTCCATGAGCTAGTCACGTATGGGATATACATTCCTACCTGGAGGGGGCAAAGTTTCCCAAACCTCAAAATGCCTATAAATACACCTCCCACCTCACTCATACTTCAGTTTAACATATAGCCAAGAAGTAAGGGGTAAAAAAAGGAGTAAAAAGCATATAAAAAAAGAGGAGGAACTGGAAAAAATAATGTGCTTTATATAAAAAAATCATAACCAGAAAAATAGGGTGGATCTCATACCCAAGATGTGGAAGTCCACGAGTCACTAGAGAGGGAGGGATAAGAGAAGAACAGGTATTTCCGCTGAGAAATTAGATCCCAAAATTTTTTTTTAGTTTTCTTAAATTTTTCAAAAAAAAAATCAAATCAAAGGCATTAGAATCAAGCTGAGACAACTGCCTGAAAAACCTTTCTACCAAAGGCTGCTTCAGAAGAAGCAAACACATAAAAATGGTAAAATTTAGTAAAAGTATGCAAAGAAGACCAAGTTGCTGCTTTGCAAAGTTGATCAACTGAAGCTTCATTCTTAAACGCCCAAGAAGTAGCAACTGATATAGTAGAATAAGCTGTAATTCTCTGAGGCGGAGACTACCCCACCTCCAAATAAGCTTTGTGAATCAAAAGTTTCGACCAAGATGCCAAAGAAATGGCAGAGGCTTTCTGACCTTTCCTAGAGCCAGAAAAAATAACAAATAGACTAGAAGTCTTTCTGAAAGTAGCCTCAACATAATATTTCAAAGCTCTTACCACATTCAAATAATGTAAAGACACAACAAGAGTATTCTTAAAATTAGGACACTAAGAAGGAACATCAATTTACTTATTGATGTTAGAATTCAGAACTTTAGACAAAAAAATTCAAATGAAGTCCGCATAACAGCTTTATCTTGATGGAAAATCAGATAAAGACACTTACAAGAGAGAGCAGACAATACAGAAACTCTTCAAGCAGAAGAGATTGCCAAAAGAAATAACAATTTCCAAGAAAGTAATTGAATGTCCAGAGAATACATAGACTCAAAAGGATGAGCCTATAAAAATCTTAATTGAGACTCCAAGGAGGAGAAATGCATTTAAAAACAGGTTTAATATGAATCAAAACCTGATCAAAACAGTGAATATCAGGAAGTTTAGCAATCTTTCTATGAAATAAGACAGAAAGAGCAGAAATTTGTCCCTTCAAAGTATTTGCAGGCAAAATGTTAATCCAAACCATCCTGAAGAAACGAAAAAAATCCTAGGAATTCTAAAAAAATGCCAAGAATAATCATGAGTTGAACATCATGAAATATAGGTTTTCCAAACCCGAAAATAAAATCTCCTAGAAACAGAATTACGAGCCTGTATCATAGTGCTAATAACGGAGTCAAAGAAACATCTATGACTAAACACTTAAGCGTTCAATTTCTAAACCTTCAAATTTAGAAATTTGAGATCCTATAGAAAAAACAGCCCCTGAAACGGAAGGTCCAGCCTTAAAGGAAGTGGCAAAGGATGGCAACTGAACATCCTGACAAGGTCTGCATACCAAAACCTGAGAGACCAAGCTGGAGCTATCAGAAACAGATATAAATTGTTCCATTATGATCTTGAAGATCACTCTTGGAAAAAGAGGCAGAAAAAATGTAAGCAGGTTGGTAAAAACCAAAGAACTGCTAGAGCATCCACTCCACCTGAGGATCCTTGGACCTGGAAAGGAATCTGGAAAACATCTTGTTTCTGGAAGACCCCACATCTGTACAAGAAGAAAAAAAACACATCTCGATGGAGAGCAGTACCCCAGATATAAAGTCTGACGGCTGTGATAATCCCCTTCCCAATTGTCTACACCTGAGATATGAATCGCAGAAATTAGACAACAATTGGATTCCGAGATACTTCCTCCATATCTGAAGGACTGCGAGTCCCTCCTTGATGATTGACAAATGCCACTGTTGTGATATTGTCTGTTTAAAAAACAAATCTAAAAGTTGTCTCTTCAAAAGAAGCCACGCCTGAAGAGCCCTGAAAATAACATGGAGTTCTAAAATATTGATTGGTAACCTCGCCTCCTGAGGTTTCCAAACCCCTAGTGCTCTCAGAGACTCTCAGACAGCTCCCCCACCTGAAAAACTTGCATCTGTTGAGAAAACAGTTCAGGTAGGACGAACAAATGAGGCCCCCTGAACAATAAGGTGATAATCCAACCACCAAATCAGAGAGAAAAAAGTGTTGGGATTTAAGAATATCAGTTGTAATAACTGAAAATAATCCCTGCACCTATGGTCCAACATGCAAAGCTTTAGAGTCCCCAAATGAAAAATGAGAAAAGAGGATCGGACCTGTCGCTGCAGTCATAAGACCAAATATTTCCATGTACATAACCACTGAAGGAAAAAATAGAGACTGAAGGTTTAGACAAACTAAAATTAACTTCATTCATCTCTAGTCTATCAGAGAAAGAATCATAGACACTAAAATTTATCTGGAAACCTAAAAAGGTGACCCTTGTCTAAGAAATCAAGAAACACTATTGTAAATTGATCCTCCAACCATGTCTTGAGGAAACCACACTAGTTGTTTCAAGTGAGATTCTGCTAAATGAAAAGATTAAAGCTAGTACAAAAACAGAATTTATGTTTACCTGATAAATTACTTTCTCCAACGGTGTGTCCGGTCCACGGCGTCATCCTTACTTGTGGGATATTCTCTTCCCCAACAGGAAATGGCAAAGAGCCCAGCAAAGCTGGTCACATGATCCCTCCTAGGCTCCGCCTACCCCAGTCATTCGACCGACGTTAAGGAGGAATATTTGCATAGGAGAAACCATATGGTACCGTGGTGACTGTAGTTAAAGAAAATAAATTATCAGACCTGATTAAAAAAACCAGGGCGGGCCGTGGACCGGACACACCGTTGGAGAAAGTAATTTATCAGGTAAACATAAATTCTGTTTTCTCCAACATAGGTGTGTCCGGTCCACGGCGTCATCCTTACTTGTGGGAACCAATACCAAAGCTTTAGGACACGGATGAAGGGAGGGAGCAAATCAGGTCACCTAAATGGAAGGCACCACGGCTTGCAAAACCTTTCTCCCAAAAATAGCCTCAGAAGAAGCAAAAGTAACAAACTTGTAAAATTTGGTAAAAGTGTGCAGTGAAGACCAAGTCGCTGCCCTACATATCTGATCAACAGAAGCCTCGTTCTTGAAGGCCCATGTGGAAGCCACAGCCCTAGTGGAATGAGCCGTGATTCTTTCGGGAGGCTGCCGTCCGGCAGTCTCGTAAGCCAATCTGATGATGCTTTTAATCCAAAAGGAGAGAGAGGTAGAAGTTGCTTTTTGACCTCTCCTTTTACCGGAATAAACAACAAACAAGGAAGATGTTTGTCTAAAATCCTTTGTAGCATCTAAATAGAATTTTAGAGCGCGAACAACATCCAAATTGTGCAACAAACGTTCCTTCTTTGAAACTGGTTTCGGACACAGAGAAGGTACGATAATCTCCTGGTTAATGTTTTTGTTAGAAACAACTTTTGGAAGAAAACCAGGTTTAGTACGCAAAACCACCTTATCTGCATGGAACACCAGATAAGGAGGAGAACACTGCAGAGCAGATAATTCTGAAACTCTTCTAGCAGAAGAAATTGCAACCAAAAACAAAACTTTCCAAGATAATAACTTAATATCAACGGAATGTAAGGGTTCAAACGGAACCCCCTGAAGAACTGAAAGAACTAAATTGAGACTCCAAGGAGGAGTCAAAGGTTTGTAAACAGGCTTGATTCTAACCAGAGCCTGAACAAAGGCTTGAACATCTGGCACAGCTGCCAGCTTTTTGTGAAGTAACACAGACAAGGCAGAAATCTGTCCCTTCAGGGAACTTGCAGATAATCCTTTTTCCAATCCTTCTTGAAGGAAGGATAGAATCTTAGGAATCTTAACCTTGTCCCAAGGGAATCCTTTAGATTCACACCAACAGATATATTTTTTCCAAATTTTGTGGTAAATCTTTCTAGTTACAGGCTTTCTGGCCTGAATAAGAGTATCGATAACAGAATCTGAGAACCCTCGCTTTGATAAAATCAAGCGTTCAATCTCCAAGCAGTCAGCTGGAGTGAAACCAGATTCGGATGTTCGAACGGACCCTGAACAAGAAGGTCTCGTCTCAAAGGTAGCTTCCAAGGTGGAGCCGATGACATATTCACCAGATCTGCATACCAAGTCCTGCGTGGCCACGCAGGAGCTATCAAGATCACCAACGCCCTCTCCTGGTTGATCCTGGCTACCAGCCTGGGGATGAGAGGAAACGGCGGGAACACATAAGCTAGTTTGAAGGTCCAAGGTGCTACTAGTGCATCCACTAGAGCCGCCTTGGGATCCCTGGATCTGGACCCGTAGCAAGGAACTTTGAAGTTCTGACGAGAGGCCATCAGATCCATGTCTGGAATGCCCCACAGCTGAGTGACTTGGGCAAAGATTTCCGGATGGAGTTCCCACTCCCCCGGATGCAAAGTCTGACGACTCAGAAAATCCGCTTCCCAATTTTCCACTCCTGGGATGTGGATAGCAGACAGGTGGCAGGAGTGAGACTCCGCCCATAGAATGATTTTGGTCACTTCTTCCATCGCCAGGGAACTCCTTGTTCCCCCCTGATGGTTGATGTACGCAACAGTTGTCATGTTGTCTGATTGAAACCGTATGAACTTGGCCCTCGCTAGCTGAGGCCAAGCCTTGAGAGCATTGAATATCGCTCTCAGTTCCAGAATATTTATCGGTAGAAGAGATTCTTCCCGAGACCAAAGACCCTGAGCTTTCAGGGATCCCCAGACCGCGCCCCAGCCCATCAGACTGGCGTCGGTCGTGACAATGACCCACTCTGGTCTGCGGAATGTCATTCCTTGTGACAGGTTGTCTAGGGACAGCCACCAACGGAGTGAGTCTCTGGTCCTCTGATTTACTTGTATCTTCGGAGACAAGTCTGTATAGTCCCCATTCCACTGACTGAGCATGCACAGTTGTAATGGTCTTAGATGAATGCGCGCAAAAGGAACTATGTCCATTGCCGCTACCATCAAACCGATCACTTCCATGCACTGCGCTATGGAAGGAAGAGGAACGGAATGAAGTATCCGACAAGAGTCTAGAAGTTTTGTTTTTCTGGCCTCTGTCAGAAAAATCCTCATTTCTAAGGAGTCTATTATTGTTCCCAAGAAGGGAACCCTTGTTGACGGAGATAGAGAACTCTTTTCCACGTTCACTTTCCATCCGTGAGATCTGAGAAAGGCCAGGACAATGTCCGTGTGAGCCTTTGCTAGAGGAAGGGACGACGCTTGAATCAGAATGTCGTCCAAGTAAGGTACTACAGCAATGCCCCTTGGTCTTAGCACAGCTAGAAGGGACCCTAGTACCTTTGTGAAAATCCTTGGAGCAGTGGCTAATCCGAAAGGAAGCGCCACGAACTGGTAATGCTTGTCCAGGAATGCGAACCTTAGGAACCGATGGTGTTCCTTGTGGATAGGAATATGTAGATACGCATCCTTTAAATCCACCGTGGTCATGAATTGACCTTCCTGGATGGAAGGAAGAATAGTTCAAATGGTTTCCATCTTGAACGATGGAACCTTGAGAAACTTGTTTAAGATCTTGAGATCTAAGATTGGTCTGAACGTTCCCTCTTTTTTGGGAACTATGAACAGATTGGAGTAGAACCCCATCCCTTGTTCTCTTAATGGAACAGGATGAATCACTCCCATTTTTAACAGGTCTTCTACACAATGTAAGAATGCCTGTCTTTTTATGTGGTCTGAAGACAACTGAGACCTGTGGAACCTCCCCCTTGGGGGAAGCCCCTTGAATTCCAGAAGATAACCTTGGGAGACTATTTCTAGCGCCCAAGGATCCAGAACATCTCTTGCCCAAGCCTGAGCGAAGAGAGATAGTCTGCCCCCCACCAGATCCGGTCCCGGATCGGGGGCCAACATTTCATGCTGTCTTGGTAGCAGTGGCAGGTTTCTTGGCCTGCTTTCCCTTGTTCCAGCCTTGCATTGGTCTCCAAGCTGGCTTGGCTTGAGAAGTATTACCCTCTTGCTTAGAGGACGTAGCACTTTGGGCTGGTCCGTTTCTACGAAAGGGACGAAAATTAGGTTTATTTTTTGCCTTGAAAGGCCGATCCTGAGGAAGGGCGTGGCCCTTACCCCCAGTGATATCAGAGATAATCTCTTTCAAGTCAGGGCCAAACAGCGTTTTCCCCTTGAAAGGAATGTTAAGTAGCTTGTTCTTGGAAGACGCATCAGCTGACCAAGATTTCAACCAAAGCGCTCTGCGCGCCACAATAGCAAACCCTGAATTCTTAGCCGCTAACCTAGCCAATTGCAAAGTGGCGTCTAGGGTGAAAGAATTAGCCAATTTGAGAGCATTGATTCTGTCCATAATCTCCTCATAAGGAGGAGAATCACTATCGACCGCCTTTATCAGCTCATCGAACCAGAAACATGCGGCTGTAGCTACAGGGACAATGCATGAAATTGGTTGTAGAAGGTAACCCTGCTGAACAAACATCTTTTTAAGCAAACCTTCTAATTTTTTATCCATAGGATCTTTGAAAGCACAACTATCCTCTATGGGTATAGTGGTGCGTTTGTTTAAAGTGGAAACCGCTCCCTCGACCTTGGGGACTGTCTGCCATAAGTCCTTTCTGGGGTCGACCATAGGAAACAATTTTTTAAATATGGGGGGAGGGACGAAAGGAATACCGGGCCTTTCCCATTCTTTATTAACAATGTCCGCCACCCGCTTGGGTATAGGAAAAGCTTCTGGGAGCCCCGGGACCTCTAGGAACTTGTCCATTTTACATAGTTTCTCTGGGATGACCAACTTGTCACAATCATCCAGAGTGGATAATACCTCCTTGAGCAGAATGCGGAGATGTTCCAACTTAAATTTAAACGTAATCACATCAGGTTCAGCTTGTTGAGAAATGTTCCCTGAATCAGTAATTTCTCCCTCAGACAAAACCTCCCTGGCCCCCTCAGACTGGGTTAGGGGCCCTTCAGAACCATTATTATCAGCGTCGTCATGCTCTTCAGTATCTAAAACAGAGCAGTCACGCTTACGCTGGTAAGTGTTCATTTTGGCTAAAATGTTTTTGACAGAATTATCCATTACAGCCGTTAATTGTTGCATAGTAAGGAGTATTGGCGCGCTAGATGTACTAGGGGCCTCCTGAGTGGGCAAGACTAGTGTAGACGAAGGAGGGAATGATGCAGTACCATGCTTACTCCCCTCACTTGAGGAATCATCTTGGGCATCATTGTCATTGTCACATAAATCACATTTATTTAAATGAATAGGAATTCTGGCTTCCCCACATTCAGAACACAGTCTATCTGGTAGTTCAGACATGTTAAACAGGCATAAACTTGATAACAAAGTACAAAAAACGTTTTAAAATAAAACCGTTACTGTCACTTTAAATTTTAAACTGAACACACTTTATTACTGCAATTGCGAAAAAACATGAAGGAATTGTTCAAAATTCACCAAATTTTCACCACAGTGTCTTAAAGCCTTAAAAGTATTGCACACCAAATTTGGAAGCTTTAACCCTTAAAATAACGGAACCGGAGCTGTTTTTAACTTTAACCCCTGTACAGTCCCTGGTATCTGCTTTGCTGAGACCCAACCAAGCCCAAAGGGGAATACGATACCAAATGACGCCTTCAGAAAGTCTTTTCTAAGTATCAGAGCTCCTCTCACATGCGACTGCATGTCATGCCTCTCAAAAACAAGTGCGCAACACCGGCGCGAAAATGAGGCTCTGCCTATGATTAGGGAAAGCCCCTAAAGAATAAGGTGTCTAAAACAGTGCCTGCCGATATTATTATATCAAAATACCCAGATAAAATGATTCCTCAAGGCTAAATATGTGTTAATAATGAATCGATTTAGCCCAGAAAAAGTCTACAGTCTTAATAAGCCCTTGTGAAGCCCTTATTTACGATCTTAATAAACATGGCTTACCGGATCCCATAGGGAAAATGACAGCTTCCAGCATTACATCGTCTTGTTAGAATGTGTCATACCTCAAGCAGCAAGAGACTGCTCACTGTTCCCCCAACTGAAGTTAATTGCTCTCAACAGTCCTGTGTGGAACAGCCATGGATTTTAGTGACGGTTGCTAAAATCATTTTCCTCATACAAACAGAAATCTTCATCTCTTTTCTGTTTCTGAGTAAATAGTACATACCAGCACTATTTTAAAATAACAAACTCTTGATTGAATAATAAAAACTACAGTTAAACACTAAAAAACTCTAAGCCATCTCCGTAGAGATGTTGCCTGTACAACGGCAAAGAGAATGACTGGGGTAGGCGGAGCCTAGGAGGGATCATGTGACCAGCTTTGCTGGGCTCTTTGCCATTTCCTGTTGGGGAAGAGAATATCCCACAAGTAAGGATGACGCCGTGGACCGGACACACCTATGTTGGAGAAATATCATCCAAATAAGGAAACGCCGAAATACCCTGCTCTCTGAATACAGATAGAAGGGCACCAAGAATCTTTGAAAAGAATCTCTGAGCTGCCGCTAGCCCAAAAGGACGAACGACAAATTGGTAATGCTTATCTAGAAAAAAGAATCTCAGAAAGCAATAGTGGTCTGAATGAATTGAAAATAAGCGTCCTGTAAGTCTATTGTGGACATGAAGTAACCTTGCCAAACAGAAAGGTAGAATAGTCCCTATATTCAACATCTTGAAAGTTGGAACTCTTACAAAACGATATAAAAATATCAGATCCAGAATTGGTCTGAACGAATTCTTCCTTTAGGACAATGAATAGATTTGAATAGAAACCCAAACTCCGTTCCTGCAAAGGAACTGGAACCATCACCCCTGAAAACTCTAATTCTGAAACACAATTCAGAAAAACCTGAGCTTTCACAGGGATTGTTATAACATGGAAAATCTTCCCATGGGAGGTTTTTATTCTAAAAAATGTGTTGAAATAAATTTAATCTGCGCCCACCAGTAGAACTGGTTAAAAGGCTGCACCTTCATGCAGTCTTAGGGGCAAAAATTAGTTTTATTATAAGGCTTGAAAAAATTCAAATTCAGAAAAAAAACTAAAATCAGAGCCAGAGGCCTTAAGGGAATAAAAAAACAATTGGGAGCTTAAAAAATACCCTTAGATTTCTTAATTTGGGACAGAAAAGACTCCTTTTCCCCCAGAGGAGATAATAAAATCCAATAGAAAAATCTTAAAAAAAAATGTACTATCCATTTAATAATAAGATAGTAATATAAATATAAACACCATATCAAATATTTAGGCCATAAAACTTTTCTAGTAAAAATGGATAAAACCAAAGATTTAATATCAGTTAAAATGACATAAAATATAGCATCATAAATTAAATGATTAGCATGTTGAAGTAAAAGAACAACAATTGGAGGATTGGACAAACGACTGGGATCTAAAGTTTAACACAGCAAAGTGTAAAATAATGCATTTAGGGAAGAAAAATCCAAATGTTAATTACAGACTCAATGACACTTTACTGACTGTTACAGACGAGGAACAGGACTTGGGAATTATTATTTCAGATGATTTAAAACTTAGTAAACAATGTAGTAATGCAGCAAGTAAGGCTAGCAGAATGCTTGGATGTATTGGTAGAGGTATTTGCAGCAGAAATAGTAAGGTTCTTATGCCACTTTATAGATCATTAGTTAGGCCTCATCTTGAGTATTGTGTGCAGTTCTGGAGGCCATATCTTCAGAAGGATATTAACAAACTTGAATCTGTGCAAAGGAGGGCTACCAAAATGGTACATGGTCTAAAAAATAAAACTTACCAGGACAGGCTCAATGACCTAAATATGTATAGCTTAGAGGAGAGAAGGGAAAGAGGTGATATGATAGCAACTTTCAAGTACATTAAAGGGTTTAGTAAAACTGAGGCTGTGGGTATTTTACATAAAATGGAAAATTCAAGAACAAGGGGTCATGAGCTCAAGCTAAAGGGTAGTAGATTCAGGAGTAATTTGAGGAAGCACTTCTTTACAGAAAGAGTGATTGATTTATGGAATAAACTTCCTCAAGAGGTAGTAGCAACAAACACTGTGAGGGACTTTAAAAATGCATGGGACAAGCATAGGGCTATCCTACGAACTAGATAAGTTTATACTGTTAGGTAAGGTCGGGCAGACTTGCTGGGCCTATGGCTCTTATCTGCCGTCAATATCTATGTTTCTAATGCATAGACAAATCAAGATCTGACAACTAAACTGTCCAACCAAAAAAGTTGAAACAGCAGCAACATTAGCCATAAAAATGGCAGGTTAAAAACATGGCCAATATGAAAATATGCTTCTCTTAAGATAGAAAACAAACTTCCTATCTAAAAGATCCTTAAAAGAAGAAATATCTTCCATAGGAAAGAAGTACGTTCAGCAAGAGAAGAAATAGCCCCACCTTTAGGGTTTTATTTGACTTAAAACCACTAAAATTAGCCATAGGTAAAGGATATAGCTTTTAAAACCTAGAAGAAAGGTAAAAAGACGCACTAAGTTTAAATTCCTTACTAAGCATATGAAAAATAGCATCTGGAATAAGAAAAACTTTAAAAGTTTCCTCAGAAACTTAAAAAAACAGAATTCAAACATTTGCTATTCTTGTTATCAAGAGGACTAGATTCCTTAATACTCAAAGTAAACAATACTTCCTTAATAAAGAATTAATACATTGAATTGAAAATGTGATTTATCAAAATCAGTCTCTGAAATAGGATCCTTTGAGTCAGAGAAAACCACATCAGTAGAAATACTACAGTATGCTGTCGATCAATACAAACTTCATAGGTTTATGAGCAGTTGGGAGAGATAGTTTACGTTAATTTGAAGGTGAAATAGCAGTCATAGCCTTCTCTATGTCTTTTGCAATATAATCCTTTATATCAACAGTAATATGCACATTAGACTGTGAAGGTAAAACAGTAGATGTATATGTACTATAGAAACATTATCAGTATGAATAATAAAACATAACAAGTGCCACATATTTGAGCTGAAGAAATAAAATCAGCTAATTAAACAATATACACACTTAACTTTGGTAGAAATTGTGTACAAGCAGCATAGTTTCTACAGTAACATCAGAGGCAGGATCAGTTTGAGACATCTTGAAAAATTTAACAAAAAAGAAAAAAATAACATTTAAACAAAATATCCAATTTCCACAAAATAGCAGTTTCAGGAATGGGAAAAAATGCTTATATGAAAAACAAAAGCAAATATCATAGCCCTCTGTAAGAAATGAAAGCAGAGAGCAAAAGAGGGAGAGACTTAAAGGGACACTGAACCCAAATTTTTTATTTTGTGATTCAGATAGAGCATGCAATTTTAAGCAACTTTCTAATTTACTCTTGTTATCAATTTTTCTTCCTTCGTTCTCTTGCTATCTTTATTTCAAAAAGAAGGCATCTAAGCTTTTTTATTAGTTCAGCACTCTGGACAGCACTTTTTTATTGGTGAATGAATTTATCCACCAATCAGCAAGAACAACCCAGGTTGTTCACCAAAAATGTGCCGGCATCTAAACATTCTTGCATTTCAAATAAAGATACCAAGAGAAAGAAGAAAATTTTATAATAAGAGTAAATTATAAAAGTTGCTTAAAATTTCATGCTCTATCTGAATTACAAAAGAAAAAAATTGGGCTCAATGTTCCTTTAATATAACAAAATTTTTGGCGCCAAAAATGACACCAACAAAGATGACGCAAATGCTGAGAAAAAAAACTTTTGGTGCCAAGGTTAACAGGAAATGACATGATTTGCGTCATAACAGGTGCGACTTCACGCCAAAAAAAATTGCGTCAACAAAGACACAAGAAATGACGTGACTCGTGTCACAACAAACGCCACCTTCGGGCCAAAAAAATTTGCGCCAAGAATGATGCAATAAATAGAAGCATTTTGCGCCATCACAAGCCTAATTTGCCTGCGAGAATTTGAAAAAAACAAATTATGCTTACCTGATAATTTTCTTTTCTTCTGATGGAAAGAGTCCACATCTGCATTCATTACTTTTGGGAAATAATAACCTGGCCACCAGGAGGAGGCAAAGACACCCCAGCCAAAGGCTTAAATACTCCTCCCACTTCCCTCATCCCCCAGTCATTCTGCCGAGGAACAAGGAACAGTAGAAGAAATATCATGGTGAAAGGTGCCAAAAGAATAAAATAAGGACATCCCAAATAATGCACACTGAATGCCAAAACGGGAGGGTACAATAGACGGCCCATTATGAGGGCACCAATCCAGAAAAACACAAACCATCCCAAACCCCATTTCTTCAGAGCTGGGCAGAAAATTAAGAGTAAAAAGGGCCCCCAAGGACACAGACTCAGACAGTCCGAAGTCCAACCAGAGATCCCAAGCAGACTCACTGTCCTTGGTACAATTCCGAGACATCCGCAAGGAAAACTGCCAACATGGCAAATACCAAATTGCCCACCCTCCCAGACAGAGGGCACCCACAAGCAAACTAAGGCGCCGGACTAAGCAAAAGTCCACTGGCCCAAAGACCTGCAAACGAACAACCGATCTCAGATCACACCCCAAGCTGGACCAGCCCAAGCAATAGCAGATCTGAGCAGGGAAACAAGGTAACTGAGGACCGACCCACGAAAGCAAAAGAGTAAACACAGCTACTCCATGTAGAGACACTCGAGAAGGCACGAGATCCAAAGAAAACTTGTGAGCCAACCAACTAAAGTCTCAACGTCGGTCAAGAGCCCAGTTAGTAAAGAACAACAGAAGTTGACCATTGTCTGAACCGAAGAAAAAACCTGCTTCAACCTGCCACCCACCCACCGGAGAGCTCCCACAAAGGAACTACACCTCCAAAGGGAGGAGAGAAAGACATAGGGAACCCCCAGAAATGAGAGCATCGAGAAACACCTGCCCAAGGAACAGGAGCGTCAAGGAAGAAACCAGGAGAAAACAAGGCCACTCCACTGTATCACAGACGAGTCCCTCAGTGAAAACCCTATTGAGTCAGCGCGCCTATGAGGAGCGGAAATTAAAATCTTGCCCTCTCAACAGTCCCCCTGTGAGTCGGAACCGCCACCGACAAGGGATAAGAGTAGGCTGACCCCAAGGAACCACAGCTACCCGGCTCCAAAAAAAGGTGGCCCAAAGAAAAAGCCAGAACAACGACAAAGGCTGAAGAACCCGGAACGCTGAACTCCCAGGTCCAATGTAGGATCTTATGTCTGATAACATCCCACGGCGGGATCCAAAAGCAGACACCGAGAACAACTCCTCAACAACCGGAAGATCAGGATAAGTCCCCTGTATCCTAAAAAGGATAAACTAAACTATCATGCAGGAACAGGAATCCCTGGTCCGAGAGACCGATAGACCTCCCAGGGAACATCCGGACGAAGCCGGATAACAAGAGCAAGAGCTCTGCAAGTCCCAATCCAAAGGGAAGAGACCCCCTCACAGAAGATCAATGCTCTAAAAGTAGCAAGGATTCTGAAGGACGTATAAAGACGCTCGATAATTAGTCAACCAATCAACATGAACACGAATGTGCTTGACCAGCGCGGCTAATCCCCTACCAGGGATCAAGCACCACCTTGTAAAACTACCCGAAGGAGGGATGGCTGAACACACCTCCCGTGGATCGAAACTGTAACCCATCAGGTTACCACAATGCCGAGCACCTTCAGAGTATAGCATTCTGATCTAGCCTTCTAGCTAGTCACGAACCCCAGACACAAGGGGACAGTGAGGACAAGCTACCCACAGAACACTGCAGGACTCTATAGCCCTCAGGATAAACCATAGGGGAGAAATATGTGGTTGTGGGAGCCACTTAAGCAGCAATCCCTAAACCGCATGAGAAAGGTCATTGGGATCTATAGATCACCAGACTACACTGTCAGATGTCCTTAAGAGGAACAAAATAACTCCCGAAGAGAAACCAGATCCCGAAGGTGACCCATCCCCAAGGAGAAACAGAGATAGTCCAGAAGGTCGCAAAACCAGAGACCCCCAACGGAACAAAACCTAAAAGGACAAATTCCCAAGCCTCCAAAAGGCTAAATCTCACCCTGACGGGTGGACAAAAAGGCACTAGGGCCTCTATCCTTCGCATCACGTGGAAGGAATACTCCAGCTCCCCAAAAAGCGGGAACAACAGAGAGACGCAGAATTTTTGCTGACCGGAAACCCCCGAGAGATAGTTATAAAAAAAACTAAACACTCCCAAGAACCACTTGGACCCGAGTCCTGATAAATGCTTAACTAGAAGCAAAATAACACAAACATTATTGTGAGAAATCGGCGCCCCTACCAGACCAGCTAGGCCGATAGTCGCCACGTGTCTGAAAAAGTTGCCTGACAGCAGAACTGAATCCAAGCAGGGCCAGCCCGCAACAGGGTTACCACTGCCAAGCAGACTATTCTACTCTCAGAGAGAGGCAGAAAATATGTAACAGATTAACATAGCTTCAATAGATGAAAAACTACAAGCATCGATCACAGAAAAAAAAGTTCCCACAGGAACTATTAGAAGGAAAACCAAAAATCATCCTTCCGGACAATAATAAAACAACCGGCAACCCTAAGGTTAACGCCCAACATAAGGCCCGCAGGACCCGCCTAACGGAAAACCTGTTCTAGAAAACTGGGAAGGATCTTGATAACAAGAAGTAGAGGAGATTATACCCCCCCCATGTCTAACAAGGTTGTGTCATTCGAAGAAAAAGCTACCGAGTCCTATAACCCATAAGGGTAGGGTCCCCCAGTAACCTGAAAACGTGTCTGAGGAAGAAACTAAGGCGAGCCCATCTGTAACGAAAAACACAGCCCTCAGGGAGCTGCATATGTCCTCCCAGGGCTGAGAGATCTGGGATAATTGGGCACAAGCACAATCACGAACAAACCTCGAGCCAACATCAAAAGGATGTAGAAACGAAAATGCACCACCACCTCCAGGGGGAACAGACTCCCATTCGAGGAGGGAAAGACATAACTTGGGTTACCCACATGTGTAGTATTAGATGGGAGCGGTAGGGAACTCACCTTCCAGAGGACAGGGCCCCCCCGAGGCGGAAGGCTCAGCAGTCTCTTGAATCCCTGAGCTCGAGGAACAAGGAGCTCTAGTACGGCCTGAGGAACATAACTGATGAACCTGTGTCCAAGGGTCCGATTCACACTCCTCACAGGACGAGGAGTCTGACCCAGAAAGTTGACCTGATTCAATATCAGTATCCTCCATAGTTAGATACTTAAAGTGGACTATAAAAACAAAATAAAAACGGCACTAGACACCCCCAATGACTGGGGCACTCACCACCTCCTGATAACCAGACCGCAGCAGACTATTACTCAGATGTCACACAGACAGGAATGCGGAAATGGGAGACACAGACGTAAAACGCCCGGCCACCAGGTGAACCGTACAGTAAAAAAAAAAAAAAAGCGCCCAACCATCCAACCATAGGGTTGTGTCACTTTGAAAGCCTATATGTTCCAAGCCAAGAGCCAGAAAAACACTACACATAAGCAGGGTAAATCACATAATAAAAACATGATTAAAAAAAACCCTGTTCAAAAATCCCCCCCTCAGGAGATATTAACCTATGATTCCAAGATACTAAAGGAGACCCCGAATTTTACCTAACAAATGCGATCAGAGAAGGTAAATGAAACAATCTTACCGGAATACACGTCATGGAACAGGAACATGGCCCTTTAAGTGTGATGAATAGTATCATCGCCTCTGCCATGGACTTGAGAGAGGAAAGCAGGTAGCGAAGCGAAGTTTGACAACGCCAAGTGCTGAAAGGGAGCTGTGAATACGAGTCGGGATGGTGTTGCAGGGGAAGCTCCCACTGCATCTCCGGACTCTCACTTTCGCCCAAGCCTTCACAGGAGTGACTGAAAGGACTACTTAAAATCCCCATTTCTTGTCGAAGAGTAGCACCCTCCATAAGAAACATTAATATAGAAAAAATAAAATAATAAAAAGAAAAAACTTCTGACACTTCTCTGCCAACCTCCCAGGAGAAAAGGCAAATAATGACTGGGGGATGAGGGAAGTGGGAGGAGTATTTAAGCCTTTGGCTGGGGTGTCTTTGCCTTCTCCTGTTGGCCAGGTTCTTATTTCCCAAAAGTAATGAATGCAGCTGTGGACTCTTTCCATTTAAGAAGAAAAGAAGACCGAAGTTACAACTAGCTGGAACCTCAGGTAAGAAGAAATTTACTAAAATTCTCCCAAACATAATTTTCCAGGCTGAAACTATTAGACTGCAAAGAGAAATAAACATAGACCTGACATATGGCAAATATATGCAATATATATTTAAAACTTTAAAAATATAAAGTGCCAAACATAGCTGAGAGTGTCTTAAAAAATATATATATACTTACCTGAAGACACCCATCCACATATTGCAGACAGCCAAACCAGTACTGAAACATATCAGCAGAGGTAATGGTAGATGAGTATAATGTCGATCTGTAAAGGGAGGTGGCAGATGAATCCCCACGACCAAATTTACAGAGAGCCTTAGAATAGATTTCTCATAGGTGAAAACATGGCATCATCAGGCAATACTCCCATCACATCCCTCAGACAAACACTGTACTTTGAGAGGAACTGGGCTTCAAAATGCTTAGAAGCGCCTTCCACAGAAGAAATTATTATTATCAGGTATTTGTAGAGCGCCAACAGATTCCGCAGCGCTGTAAACATAGTCAGTGTACAGGATAGCTTTTGTAGGGGTAAGGTGGGTAGAGGGCCCTGCCGAGAGTTTCACTGTTGTAGTCGGCTCTTATGAAGTGATTTTTAAACAGCTAGGCCCATAGGCTTACATTCTAAGGGGTTCAAGGGGAAAGCAATGGAGTTAGGAAAGGTTAGTGTTGGTTGTATGCATCCCTGAATAGTAGAATTTTAATAGAATTGAATAGAAGAAATCAAGCACAACTTGCTTCACCATCCTCCAACGAAGGCAAAGTTTATAAAACTAAAGTATGAGTGAGGTGGGAGGTGTATTTATAGGCATTTTGAGGTTTTGGAAACTTTGCCCCCTCCAGGTAGGAATGTATATCCCATACATCACTAGCTCATGGACTCTTGCCACTTACATGAAATAAATGTATAGTTTTGCTTATTTTTATATAACATTGCTCTGATTTTCAGATTCATAACCAAAGTTTTAGGAGAATACCGTCAGATACCTACTCCAGCTTGCTCCTGTTTGTGTAAAGGGTCTTTTCATATGCAAAACAACAGGGGGGGGGGAGTGTTTATTTCCCATTTGCAGTGGGCTTTTCAACTACATTTTCAACAGAGCTAAACTGAGAGCTTCTAAGTAAGTTTTTAAACAGTTTTATACTGGATTTTTATATCAGTATCTGTGCATCTTATTCTTTATATGTCAGGGTTTTTTCCCTGTTTTATTTGCCATGTGCTGCTGGCAGCCATTTTACTAACCTCTCTTGCTGACTCTGGTGCATACTGTGTGATGCTGCTCATTTCCTGCACTTCCTTTTATGGCCAGACTGGTGTACATCATCCGTGTGAGACAGGATGCAGTCTCAGAATTGTGATGTCATCACTTATTATTTAAAGGGCCTCTGTTCAGTATGCTTTGCCTTTGCGTTGTCTCAGACCTGTTTGTGAGAGCTCCTGTGTTTACCTGGCTGTCTGACGTCCCTCCTGGTTCCTGATCCCTGGCTTGTTCCTGACTCTGTTGTTCTCCTTGTTCCTGATTCCGGCTCGTCTGACTACTCGCTTCGGCTCCTGACTCGGCTCGTCTGACTACCAGCTCTGGTTTTGATTCCTGGCTTGTTATTTAACTTGTGGACTTTTTATTATTTTTTTGCTATTAATAAAGGTATGATTATTTTTGCACTTCTCATCTCAGTCTGATTCCTGGCATCCTGACATTATAGTAGTGTCTATTACATGCAGTTATATGAAAATTGGTGTATACTGTCCCTTTAAATGTATTTAACAAAGCAGAACTAGGTGACCTATATATTTAACATAAGGAAGTTGAAATATATTGTCAACATTAAAATAATTGAATAGATGATGATACTCTAATGCCACATGAGACTGCTGTAGTAGAAACATTCAATATACTTAAAAAGAAGAAGATTAACCAATAAAGAAGCATGTAAGTGTGTGCATTAGTTAGTCAGTACTCAAATATCTACTTAAAACCTTCTAACATAAAAAATATTCTATGGTTTTAATATTGCAGATACAGGTTTGTGTAAAAAATGAAATAAAAATCGCCATCCTGTCTAACTAGTTTCTATAGCCTTGTCTTGCTGGTAATTACCATGAAGCATAATGAGTACATAGCAAGTTGTAATTAACATTTGGAAATTTTATATTGTGTGACAAGAAACCTTCATCAAATTAATTAGTCAAAGAAGAGAGCTAATTCCTGCAATACAGAAATAGTTTCATGTTACAGAAATTATGTTTAAAAAGACTTAACAGGACAGCTAAATAACAGCAGCTTGAGCTGGGAGGGTTTAGCGGGGGGTATGTACCATTAAAGGGACAGTATACACCAATTTTCATATAACTGCATGTAATAGACACTACTACAAAGAATAAGATGCACAGATACTGATATAAAAATCCAGTATAAAACTGTTTAAAAACTTACTTAGAAGCTCTCAGTTTAGCTCTGTTTAAAAGTTACCTGGAAAGCCCACTGCAAGTGGGAAATAAGACCCCCCCTTCTTTTGCATATGAAAAGACCCTTTACACAAACAGGAGCAAGCTGGAGTAGGTATCTGTCGGTATTCTCCTAAAACTTTGGGGCTTGGTTAGGAGTCTGAAAATCAGAGTAATGTTATTTAAAAATAAGCAAAACTATATATTTAAAAAAAACAAAAAAACTTTATGGGCTATATAAATAGATCATCTACAAAACATTTATGCAAAGAAAAAATGGGTATAATGTCCCTTTAATCTACAGTAAGGTGACCAAGGTCCCCTGACTGCTTTGCTGCTTGAGAAAAATCTGTCAATCAGACTTTACTATAGAAACATTTAAAGTGTCTACTCACTTTCAGTTTAACAATGCCTCATAGGAAGGACCACCAACCATAAGACATGTGACTAGCTCAAAATGGTACCTGAGAGCTTCTGCTTTTTATAAATGCTCCGAAATAAGTATCCTGAAAAAGGATCTTTTATTCAATTCAAGCCATTGTCCCTGAAAATATGAAAAGGAAGTTAAATAACAGAGGGACATTATTGGGAACAAAATGAACAATGAAGAACAACAAAGAAGCTCCTAAAATGTAAAATAAGGTTTTTCTAATTTTAAAAATCTTTCTAAAAACAAAACTGTCTCCAAAAATATATAAACAATATATGGTGGGTTCATCAATAAATCGGACAGCTCCTACATTTAAAAACTGTTTTAATATAAACATAATATATAATGGTTTTGAAGGTTATGGCTAAATAAATAGCTTCATAACCTACATTTTCTCAAAAACTATCAAATATTTCTGGCACATGGGAATCCACATGAAATATGTTCTATACATAAACCTGTTGAGTAAAACGTTTCCACCCTTACTATATATTGCTACAACTTTACATATATGGTTGCATATAGCAATTCATGTACAACTAGATAAAACAAATACAAAGAGTATCCTGGTATCCTCGTGCCTCTTCTTTACATGTAATATAACCTATGTGCATATACACTGCTCCAAGCTTTACAAAATATATTATTTGTAGACAAACTATACGAGACAAGAAACGGTTACTTTTAAAAGAATATATTAAATTAAATCTTTTCAGAGAAAGGGAAACATTCATACAATTACTTAAGGGGACAGTATACACTAATTTCCATATAACTGCATGTAATATACACTACTATAAAGAATAAGATGCACAGATACTGATATAAAAATTCAGTATAAAACTGTTTAAAAACTTTCTTAGAAGCTCTCAGTTTAGCTCTGTTGAAAAGGTAGCTGGAAAGCCCACTGCAAGTGGGAAATAAGACCCCCCCCCTTTTATGGGCTATGTAAATAGATCATCCACAAAACATTTACGCAAAGAAAAAAATGAGTGTATAATGTCCCTTTAACATCAAAATACGTACATATGCTAGGCTGTCAACACAATGAACCTTATGCCATTGCATCTCTCTAAATAAAATAAATGCAGCTATTTTGAAACATATTATTGTATTCAGTTAAATTACGTTATTATATTAGTATAACATATATGCTTATAAATAATAAATATAACATCTACTGCACATGTAAAATAAACTGTATCGTACAAATGCAATTGGCCACAAATCATCATAACCTCATGAGTCCCCTCATGCACTATCACCATATTATATAACCAATTACAGTCCATCTGTCAATTTCCAATATATATCCATATGAATGTAAAGATGAAATAAAGTCACTTAGACTATACATCACGTAAATGAAGGAAATCCCACACTTCATAGTTTCTAATACATAAAATACAACAGCATTTATTTTCTAGTATTTTTGTCATAGATAACTCACATTATAATAAAGGTTGTACTCACGTGACAAATAAACTACTGTGGGTAAGACATCCAGAAAGACAAATAATAAAATATAACAAACTGAAAAACAAGTGTTCCTCTCCAAGAATGTCTGAAGCTTTAAAAAAAGAAACTCTTCAGCTAATCCTTATGCAGCACTGATTGCAGGGCTGGAGAACAGTAAATTAGATGTTAGACCCTATCGTGCATCCTTGTTTAGTTTTCTTCCTGCTGAGCCAAGCCAAAAGTACCCTGAAAGCATTCAAAGTATTTCTAAGCTTAGCCTCCCTCTGCAGACTGGTGCCATCCTATATCAAGTGTGTAGCAATAGACTGCCTAATATCTCCAAATAACTATTTAAATAATCACATAATCACACACAGACAAAACCTACATTTCAAGCCGCTGTCTTTGAAAGCAGTGCAATAACTACAAACCTGTCTCAGCCAACAGAGAGATTTGTACACTCAGAAGGGAGAGAACGCTGCTCACGCTCTGCTGTAACTACAGCTTCATAAAGTTCTACATGTTAAAACAGAGGCCTCCCAGGCTCACGAGGAAGACATGCCCTAACACTCACAGGAAGGTACTAGGGAACCTCTATTAATATTTTCTTTAGCGCAGAGATTTGTGGTTTCAATGGAAATAAACACATGAGAGAAGCTAAAAGAAGTCTGAAAAAGATGCCTACCACAGTGAGCATTCCTGGTTCATAGTCACCTTGACCTGTAGATGGGAAGAGTTGAAATAGTGTAATAATAATAATAATAATAATAGAGATGATAAACTAGTTAAAGGGGCATTTGTGACAAGACTAAAGTGGGACAGAACACAAAAACAGATATTTCTCTGCAAATCCAGGACTGTATTCAACATGCTATAAATGTATAACTATTATATGAAATGTTTAGGTTTGCTAACTACTCCATTAGAGGATTTGTAAGGTGTTCCTATTAGATAAATGGTCCCTTTGAAATCATCAAGGCTCTGAAAACCCCATAAAAGCAAAAATGCACTAACATAAGAAATATTAGTTACTGCGAATAGCCTCCACCTATCTGATAGTTTCACTATGTTTAAAAGGTTATAATTACTGTAAGGGAAGGGCCAGTTTACAAGCCCTCTATGTTCATCATTTCAGCTGCTGTTGAATGATTCTCAGTGATAAAAACATACAAATGAGAACGACTCGATAATATTGTTCCTATTACCCTGTTTCATGGGCATACCAGAAAATTCCAAATACATATTCTATAAGAGTTTCCTGTGTGTCAGGGTGCTTTTTATGGGACAATAAAATAAACAAAGCTAATATATCTTTAAATACATAGTATATATAATTGATGACATATAGCATTGTGGTAGTCCAGAGACAGAGGCAACACCTGTTTGGGGAACTTTATTTTTGGAAAACTAGGTTACTTTTTTTTATTACTAAGCCAAATTTGTTTAACACGTTTTTTACAGTTTAACATTTGCTACACCACAATTTGTAATGGCAAAATATTCTAATATTACATTATAATTTGCCCTCCCCACCACATCCCCATACCATTCAGCAACTTTACTTCTCCCTATACAGAACATACACAGAAACACACACACTTGCCTCATTTCTTTGTAACACAACAGAAAAAGCAAAAATGTTGCTGATATTCTAATAATAGGAATTGGCATATTAAAGTAATTTCTATTCCAATCCCTGCTACTGCAGATAAATAAACCAATTATTTCAACTCCAGAGACTGAAGGCCTCTGTGTTTTTACAGGTCTCAGGATCTTTCATTAGTTTTTTTTCCCCCCAGTATTTGATTCAGACAACGTTTTGGGTTCAAATACCTTTTGTGTTTCACAAATACATGCAATAAAAAAGTGGACAATACATAAAATATGACAAAAAGAAATTACCTAAACTACTTAAAATTTTGAAAAAAGATTTTAAAAGTTTAAAGGAAAAAAAATCCACCAAATATGGCTTCATCAATGTTTTTTATATATATATATTTCTTTATTTTATTTCTATTATTTTACCTTTAGAAAACAGCATACACAGCTTGTGATGTAGGGAAGCGTGATTTGTTTACAGTCATACCTTGTTTGCAGCTAGCAGGTGTGTAAACACAGCACTGTCGCCATCACATGTCTCGCTAGCTGATAGTGAGCACGGCTTTCTGTCACACAAACAGGTAGATCACAATAGGCCACTACATGTGGAAAACGGTTAGCACGGCCGGGGAGATGTAGATCAAATAAAAAGCAGTACTCCAATTTCTCCAATAGCTTTTAAAACATGCGTGGGACTCTGCTGGTTTGCAGGCAAGACAGGACATTTTTAAAAGAGACATAAAACTGAAAAACGAAAATGCTCTAATGTTTTAGAGTATTGTATTATTGCACTATTGCAAGCATATACTGTAACTGTGTTTAACCCCTGCAAAAGGGGTTGAACACTTGGTTAAACCTCAGGTCCAGAGAAGCAATTCTCTATGACTTAGCTGAACACAACGTGAGCCAATGATAAGCGGCATATGTGTGTAACGACCAATCACCAGCTAGCTCCCAGGTAGATTTCCAAAAAAAGGTAAACAAAGAGAACAATGTAAAATTGATAAAAGAAATAAATTATAAGCATTTTAAAGTTGCTCTATCTGAACCATAAAGGTTTAATTTTAACTCTCCTGTCCTTTAAGATTTGTGTCAATGTTAAGGTATAGGGGCTGATTTATCAATGTCTGGCGGATATAATATGCTGTAGCCTATCATGTCCGCCAGACATTGCAGAATCTAGTTCTAGTGAACTGCTTGTGCAATGCCGCCCCCGCAGATTTGCGGCCAATCAGCCGCTAGCAGGTGATGTCCGCAGCCTCAGAGGAGGCAGACGAGTTAAGGAGCAGCGGTCTTAAGACCACTGCTTCTTAACTCCTGTTTCCGGCGAGCTTAAAGGCTTGCGTGGAAACATGGGTATTTGGCCCCATTCTGGCCATGATAAATCGGCCCCATAGAGTTATATCTAGAATGGGGCATCATAAATTTAACATTGGTATTTACCGATAAATCAATTTCTTCACTCTCAAATATAGCTATGTACTTTAGTGTTGTGGAATCTGTTAGTGCTATATAAAAACTGATAACAACAATAATAATAAACATTTATATCTCGGAAACTAAAAGTGCATTAACATTGTTCTGTGTAAGTGTCACATCCTGACTTTTCTTTTAATTTTCATTCCAATGCCAGTCCTTTAAAGTAACGTGCAATATTTAATGAAATGCATGATAGAAAACCTGGAAGTCTTTTGACTCCTTAAGGGACAGTCAAGTCCAAAATAACGTTCATGTTTCAAATAGGGCATGTCATTTGAAAAACAACTTTCCAATTTACTTTTATCACTAATTTTGCTTTGTTCTCTTGGTATTCTTAGTTGAAAGCTAAACCTAGGAAGGCTCATATAATTTCTAAGCCCTTGAAGGCCGCCTCTTATCACATGCTTTTTTTATTACAACAGGGGAGAGCTAGTTCATGTAAACCATATAGATAACATTGTGATCACTCCCGTGGATTGTGGCATACACTGCACTTATTGGCTAAAATGAAAGTCAATAGATAAATAAAATGTCATGTGATCAGGGGGCTGTCAGAAGATGTTTAGATACAATTTAATCACAGAGGTAAAACGTATATTAGTTGAACAGTGTTGGTTATGCAAAACTGGGGAATGGGTAATAAAGGGATTATCTATCTTTTAAAACAACAACAATTCTGGTGTTAACTGTCCCTTTAAACAATGTATATTTATTTAATATCAATTTAAAAAACATATATTGAAATAACCTTTAAAATCAAGGCTGCACATTTTGTCCCTCCAAATCAGGGACCAATGTAGTTCTTTTATTCAAATTTAAAAAAGAAAAAAAATCTGCCAGTCGCAGAGAACAAGGCAAACTGAGTAAGAGTGGTATAAACCCATGATACTGACAAGGTTTAGAACAGGGTCCTTCAAACGTTTCCCCCCCAAGACCCAGTACCATGATACCACATACCTTTGCAACCCTATTTTTATGCTTGGTCTGAACATTTCTGAAGTAATATATAACAAGATAGCTGCAGAGGGAGCAAAATGTGTGCTTCTTTTATACCTGATTGTAGTCAAAGGTGAACATGTTGTAAAAGGTAAGAATACACATTCTCACACATATAACACTCACTCTCATATTACACATATATAAAAACACACACATATAACACTCACTCTCATATTACACATACACACCACACACTCTCATATAACACACACACACACACACTCTCATATTACACGAGTGTGTGTGTGTTATATGAGAGTGTGTGGTGTTTATATGTAATATGAGTGTGTGTGTCTGTGTGTGTGTGTGTGTGTATAAAATGAGAGTGTGTGGTGTGTGTATGTATAATATGAGAGAGTGTTATTTGAGAGAGTGTGGTGTGTATATGTGTAATATGAGTATGTGTTATATGAGAGTGTGTGCATATTACACATATACACACACACCACACACTCTCATATAACACATACACACACTCTCATAACACACACACACTACACATTCTCATATATAACACACACACACTCATTACACACTCATATTACACATATACACACCACACACTGTCAAAACAACAACAACACACACACACTACACATTCTCATATATAACACACACTACACATTCTCATATATTACACACACTCTCATATTACACATATACACACCACACACTCTCAAACAATAACACACACATGCCACACACTCTCATATAAACACACACTCTCATATTACACATACAAATACCACACATACTCTCCTTCAACACACACACAAGTTGCGACCCATTATTGGTTTAGAAAAACATAATTTATGCTTACCTGATAAATTTATTTCTCTTGTAGTGTATCCAGTCCATGGATCATCCATTACTTGTGGGATATATTCCCTTCCCAACAGGAAGTTGCAAGAGGATCACCCACAGCAGAGCTGCTATATAGCTCATCCCCTCACATGTCATATCCAGTCATTCGACCGAAACAAGACAAGAAAGGAGAAACCATAGGGTGCAGTGGTGACTGTAGTTTAATTAAAAATTTAGACCTGCCTTAAAAGACAGGGCGGGCCGTGGACTGGATACACTACAAGAGAAATAAATTTATCAGGTAAGCATAAAACAGAATTTATGTTTACCTGATAAATTACTTTCTCCAACGGTGTGTCCGGTCCACGGCGTCATCCTTACTTGTGGGATATTCTCTTCCCCAACAGGAAATGGCAAAGAGCCCAGCAAAGCTGGTCACATGATCCCTCCTAGGCTCCGCCTACCCCAGTCATTCGACCGACGTTAAGGAGGAATATTTGCATAGGAGAAACCATATGGTACCGTGGTGACTGTAGTTAAAGAAAATAAATTATCAGACCTGATTAAAAAAACCAGGGCGGGCCGTGGACCGGACACACCGTTGGAGAAAGTAATTTATCAGGTAAACATAAATTCTGTTTTCTCCAACATAGGTGTGTCCGGTCCACGGCGTCATCCTTACTTGTGGGAACCAATACCAAAGCTTTAGGACACGGATGAAGGGAGGGAGCAAATCAGGTCACCTAAATGGAAGGCACCACGGCTTGCAAAACCTTTCTCCCAAAAATAGCCTCAGAAGAAGCAAAAGTATCAAACTTGTAAAATTTGGTAAAAGTGTGCAGTGAAGACCAAGTCGCTGCCCTACATATCTGATCAACAGAAGCCTCGTTCTTGAAGGCCCATGTGGAAGCCACAGCCCTAGTGGAATGAGCCGTGATTCTTTCGGGAGGCTGCCGTCCGGCAGTCTCGTAAGCCAATCTGATGATGCTTTTAATCCAAAAGGAGAGAGAGGTAGAAGTTGCTTTTTGACCTCTCCTTTTACCGGAATAAACAACAAACAAGGAAGATGTTTGTCTAAAATCCTTTGTAGCATCTAAATAGAATTTTAGAGCGCGAACAACATCCAAATTGTGCAACAAACGTTCCTTCTTTGAAACTGGTTTCGGACACAGAGAAGGTACGATAATCTCCTGGTTAATGTTTTTGTTAGAAACAACTTTTGGAAGAAAAACAGAATTTATGTTTACCTGATAAATTACTTTCTCCAACGGTGTGTCCGGTCCACGGCGTCATCCTTACTTGTGGGATATTCTCTTCCCCAACAGTAAATGGCAAAGAGCCCAGCAAAGCTGGTCACATGATCCCTCCTAGGCTCCGCCTACCCCAGTCATTGGACCGACGTTAAGGAGGAATATTTGCATAGGAGAAACCATATGGTACCGTGGTGACTGCAGTTAAAGAAAATAAATTATCAGACCTGATTAAAAAAACCAGGGCGGGCCGTGGACCGGACACACCGTTGGAGAAAGTAATTTATCAGGTAAACATAAATTCTGTTTTCTCCAACATAGGTGTGTCCGGTCCACGGCGTCATCCTTACTTGTGGGAACCAATACCAAAGCTTTAGGACACGGATGAAGGGAGGGAGCAAATCAGGTCACCTAAATGGAAGGCACCACGGCTTGCAAAACCTTTCTCCCAAAAATAGCCTCAGAAGAAGCAAAAGCATCAAACTTGTAAAATTTGGTAAAAGTGTGCAGTGAAGACCAAGTCGCTGCCCTACATATCTGATCAACAGAAGCCTCGTTCTTGAAGGCCCATGTGGAAGCCACAGCCCTAGTGGAATGAGCTGTGATTCTTTCGGGAGGCTGCCGTCCGGCAGTCTCGTAAGCCAATCTGATGATGCTTTTAATCCAAAAAGAGAGAGAGGTAGAAGTTGCTTTTTGACCTCTCCTTTTACCGGAATAAACAACAAACAAGGAAGATGTTTGTCTAAAATCCTTTGTAGCATCTAAATAGAATTTTAGAGCGCGAACAACATCCAAATTGTGCAACAAACGTTCCTTCTTTGAAACTGGTTTCGGACACAGAGAAGGTACGATAATCTCCTGGTTAATGTTTTTGTTAGAAACAACTTTTGGAAGAAAACCAGGTTTAGTACGTAAAACCACCTTATCTGCATGAAACACCAGATAAGGAGGAGAACACTGCAGAGCAGATAATTCTGAAACTCTTCTGGCAGAAGAAATTGCAACTAAAAACAAAACTTTCCAAGATAATAACTTAATATCAACGGAATGCAAGGGTTCAAACGGAACCCCCTGAAGAACTGAAAGAACTAAATTGAGACTCCAAGGAGGAGTCAAAGGTTTGTAAACAGGCTTAATTCTAACCAGAGCCTGAACAAAGGCTTGAACATCTGGTACAGCAGCCAGTTTTTTGTGAAGTAACACCGACAAGGCAGAAATCTGTCCCTTCAGGGAACTTGCAGATAAACCCTTTTCCAATCCTTCTTGAAGGAAGGATAGAATCCTAGGAATCTTAACCTTGTCCCAAGGGAATCCTTTAGATTCACACCAACAGATATATTTTTTCCAAATTTTGTGGTAAATCTTTCTAGTTACAGGCTTTCTGGCCTGAACAAGAGTATCGATAACAGAATCTGAGAACCCTCGCTTCGATAAAATCAAGCGTTCAATCTCCAAGCAGTCAGCTGGAGTGAAACCAGATTCGGATGTTCGAACGGACCCTGAACAAGAAGGTCTCGTCTCAAAGGTAGCTTCCAAGGTGGAGCCGATGACATATTCACCAGATCTGCATACCAAGTCCTGCGTGGCCACGCAGGAGCTATCAAGATCACCGACGCCCTCTCCTGATTGATCCTGGCTACCAGCCTGGGGATGAGAGGAAACGGCGGGAACACATAAGCTAGTTTGAAGGTCCAAGGTGCTACTAGTGCATCCACTAGAGCCGCCTTGGGATCCCTGGATCTGGACCCGTAGCAAGGAACCTTGAAGTTCTGACGAGAGGCCATCAGATCCATGTCTGGAATGCCCCACAGCTGAGTGACTTGGGCAAAGATTTCCGGATGGAGTTCCCACTCCCCCGGATGCAATGTCTGACGACTCAGAAAGTCCGCTTCCCAATTTTCCACTCCTGGGATGTGGATAGCAGACAGGTGGCAGGAGTGAGACTCCGCCCATAGAATGATTTTGGTCACTTCTTCCATCGCTAGGGAACTCCTTGTTCCCCCCTGATGGTTGATGTACGCAACAGTTGTCATGTTGTCTGATTGAAACCGTATGAACTTGGCCCTCGCTAGCTGAGGCCAAGCCTTGAGAGCATTGAATATCGCTCTCAGTTCCAGAATGTTTATCGGTAGAAGAGATTCTTCCCGAGACCAAAGACCCTGAGCTTTCAGGGATCCCCAGACCGCGCCCCAGCCCATCAGACTGGCGTCGGTCGTGACAATGACCCACTCTGGTCTGCGGAATGTCATCCCTTGTGACAGGTTGTCCAGGGACAGCCACCAACGGAGTGAGTCTCTGGTCCTCTGATTTACTTGTATCTTCGGAGACAAGTCTGTATAGTCCCCATTCCACTGACTGAGCATGCACAGTTGTAATGGTCTTAGATGAATGCGCGCAAAAGGAACTATGTCCATTGCCGCTACCATCAACCCGATCACTTCCATGCACTGAGCTATGGAAGGAAGAGGAACGGAATGAAGTATCCGACAAGAGTCTAGAAGTTTTGTTTTTCTGGCCTCTGTCAGAAAAATCCTCATTTCTAAGGAGTCTATTATTGTTCCCAAAAAGGGAACCCTTGTTGACGGGGATAGAGAACTCTTTTCCACGTTCACTTTCCATCCGTGAGATCTGAGAAAGGCCAGGACAATGTCCGTGTGAGCCTTTGCTTGAAGAAGGGACGACGCTTGAATCAGAATGTCGTCCAAGTAAGGTACTACAGCAATGCCCCTTGGTCTTAGCACAGCTAGAAGGGACCCTAGTACCTTTGTGAAAATCCTTGGAGCAGTGGCCAATCCGAAAGGAAGCGCCACGAACTGGTAATGTTTGTCCAGGAATGCGAACCTTAGGAACCGATGATGTTCCTTGTGGATAGGAATATGTAGATACGCATCCTTTAAATCCACCGTGGTCATGAATTGACCTTCCTGGATGGAAGGAAGAATAGTTCGAATGGTTTCCATCTTGAACGATGGAACCTTGAGAAACTTGTTTAAGATCTTGAGATCTAAGATTGGTCTGAACGTTCCCTCTTTTTTGGGAACTATGAACAGATTGGAGTAGAACCCCATCCCTTGTTCTCTTAATGGAACAGGATGAATCACTCCCATTTTTAACAGGTCTTCTACACAATGTAAGAATGCCTGTCTTTTTATGTGGTCTGAAGACAACTGAGACCTGTGGAACCTCCCCCTTGGGGGAAGTCCCTTGAATTCCAGAAGATAACCTTGGGAGACTATTTCTAGCGCCCAAGGATCCAGAACATCTCTTGCCCAAGCCTGAGCGAAGAGAGAGAGTCTGCCCCCCACCATATCCGGTCCCGGATCGGGGGCCAACATTTCATGCTGTCTTGGTAGCAGTGGCAGGTTTCTTGGCCTGCTTTCCCTTGTTCCAGCCTTGCATTGGTCTCCAAGCTGGCTTGGCTTGAGAAGTATTACCCTCTTGCTTAGAGGACGTAGCACCTTGGGCTGGTCCGTTTCTACGAAAGGGACGAAAATTAGGTTTATTTTTGGCCTTGAAAGGCCGATCCTGAGGAAGGGCGTGGCCCTTACCCCCAGTGATATCAGAGATAATCTCTTTCAAGTCAGGGCCAAACAGCGTTTTCCCCTTGAAAGGAATGTTAAGTAGCTTGTTCTTGGAAGACGCATCAGCCGACCAAGATTTCAACCAAAGCGCTCTGCGCGCCACAATAGCAAACCCAGAATTCTTAGCCGCTAACCTAGCCAATTGCAAAGTGGCGTCTAGGGTGAAAGAATTAGCCAATTTGAGAGCATTGATTCTGTCCATAATCTCCTCCAAAGGAGGAGAATCACTATCGACCGCCTTTATCAGATCATCAAACCAGAAACATGCGGCTGTAGCGACAGGGACAATGCATGAAATAGGTTGTAGAAGGTAACCTTGCTGAACAAACATCTTTTTAAGCAAACCTTCTAATTTTTTATCCATAGGATCTTTGAAAGCACAACTATCCTCTATGGGTATAGTGGTGCGTTTGTTTAAAGTGGAAACCGCTCCCTCGACCTTGGGGACTGTCTGCCATAAGTCCTTTCTGGGGTCGACCATAGGAAACAATTTTTTAAATATGGGGGGAGGGACGAAAGGAATACCGGGCCTTTCCCATTCTTTATTAACAATGTCCGCCACCCGCTTGGGTATAGGAAAAGCTTCTGGGAGCCCCGGCACCTCTAGGAACTTGTCCATTTTACATAGTTTCTCTGGGATGACCAACTTGTCACAATCATCCAGAGTGGATAATACCTCCTTAAGCAGAATGCGGAGATGTTCCAACTTAAATTTAAATGCAATCACATCAGGTTCAGCCTGTTGAGAAATGTTCCCTGAATCAGTAATTTCTCCCTCAGACAAAACCTCCCTGGCCCCATCAGACTGGGTTAGGGGCCCTTCAGAAATATTATTATCAGCGTCGTCATGCTCTTCAGTATCTAAAACAGAGCAGCCGCGCTTACGCTGATAAGTGTTCATTTTGGCTAAAATGTTTTTGACAGAATTATCCATTACAGCCGTTAATTGTTGCATAGTAAGGAGTATTGGCGCGCTAGATGTACTAGGGGCCTCCTGAGTGGGCAAGACTCGTGTAGACGAAGGAGGGAATGATGCAGTACCATGCTTACTCCCCTCACTTGAGGAATCATCTTGGGCATCATTGTCATTTTCACATAAATCACATTTAATTAAATGAATAGGAATTCTGGCTTCCCCACATTCAGAACACAGTCTATCTGGTAGTTCAGACATGTTAAACAGGCATAAACTTGATAACAAAGTACAAAAAACGTTTTAAAATAAAACCGTTACTGTCACTTTAAATTTTAAACTGAACACACTTTATTACTGCAATTGCGAAAAAACATGAAGGAATTGTTCAAAATTCACCAAATTTTCACCACAGTGTCTTAAAGCCTTAAAAGTATTGCACACCAAATTTGGAAGCTTTAACCCATAAAATAACGGAACCGGAGCCGTTTTGAACTTTAACCCCTTTACAGTCCCTGGTATCTGCTTTGCTGAGACCCAACCAAGCCCAAAGGGGAATACGATACCAAATGACGCCTTCAGAAAGTCTTTTCTAAGTATCAGAGCTCCTCTCACATGCGACTGCATGCCATGCCTCTCAAAAACAAGTGCGCAACACCGGCGCGAAAATGAGGCTCTGCTTATGCTTTGGGAAAGCCCCTAAAGAATAAGGTGTCTGCCGATATCAATATATCAAAATACCCATATAAAATGATTCCTCAAGGCTAAATATGTGTTAATAATGAATCGATTTAGCCCAAAAAAAGTCTACAGTCTTAATAAGCCCTTGTGAAGCCCTTATTTACGATCGTAATAAACATGGCTTACCGGATCCCATAGGGAAAATGACAGCTTCCAGCATTACATCGTCTTGTTAGAATGTGTCATACCTCAAGCAGCAAGAGACTGCACACTGTTCCCCCAACTGAAGTTAATTGCTCTCAACAGTCCTGTGTGGAACAGCCATGGATTTTAGTGACGGTTGCTAAAATCATTTTCCTCATACAAACAGAAATCTTCATCTCTTTTCTGTTTCTGAGTAAATAGTACATACCAGCACTATTTCAAAATAACAAACTCTTGATTGAATAATAAAAACTACAGTTAAACACTAAAAAACTCTAAGCCATCTCCGTGGAGATGTTGCCTGTACAACGGCAAAGAGAATGACTGGGGTAGGCGGAGCCTAGGAGGGATCATGTGACCAGCTTTGCTGGGCTCTTTGCCATTTCCTGTTGGGGAAGAGAATATCCCACAAGTAAGGATGACGCCGTGGACCGGACACACCTATGTTGGAGAAACCAGGTTTAGTACGCAAAACCACCTTATCTGCATGGAACACCAGATAAGGAGGAGAACACTGCAGAGCAGATAATTCTGAAACTCTTCTAGCAGAAGAAATTGCAACTAAAAACAAAACTTTCCAAGATAATAACTTAATATCAACGGAATGTAAGGGTTCAAACGGAACCCCCTGAAGAACTGAAAGAACTAAGTTGAGACTCCAAGGAGGAGTCAAAGGTTTGTAAACAGGCTTAATTCTAACCAGAGCCTGAACAAAGGCTTGAACATCTGGCACAGCTGCCAGCTTTTTGTGAAGTAACACAGACAAGGCAGAAATCTGTCCCTTCAGGGAACTAGCAGATAATCCTTTTTCCAATCCTTCTTGAAGGAAGGATAGAATCTTAGGAATCTTAACCTTGTCCCAAGGGAATCCTTTAGATTCACACCTCTTTTTAAGTAAACCTTCTAATTTTTTATCCATAGGATCTTTGAAAGCACAACTATCCTCTATGGGTATAGTGGTGCGTTTGTTTAAAGTGGAAACCGCTCCCTCGACCTTGGGGACTGTCTGCCATAAGTCCTTTCTGGGGTCGACCATAGGAAATAATTTTTTAAATATGGGGGGAGGGACGAAAGGAATACCGGGCCTTTCCCATTCTTTATTAACAATGTCCGCCACCCGCTTGGGTATAGGAAAAGCTTCTGGGAGCCCCGGGACCTCTAGGAACTTGTCCATTTTACATAGTTTCTCTGGGATGACCAACTTGTCACAATCATCCAGAGTGGATAATACCTCCTTGAGCAGAATGCGGAGATGTTCCAACTTAAATTTAAACGTAATCACATCAGGTTCAGCTTGTTGAGAAATGTTCCCTGAATCAGAATGTCGTCCAAGTAAGGTACTACAGCAATGCCCCTTGGTCTTAGCACAGCTAGAAGGGACCCTAGTACCTTTGTGAAAATCCTTGGAGCAGTGGCTAATCCGAAAGGAAGCGCCACGAACTGGTAATGCTTGTCCAGGAATGCGAACCTTAGGAACCGATGATGTTCCTTGTGGATAGGAATATGTAGATACGCATCCTTTAAATCCACTGTGGTCATGAATTGACCTTCCTGGATGGAAGGAAGAATAGTTCGAATGGTTTCCATCTTGAACGATGGAACCTTGAGAAACTTGTTTAGGATCTTGAGATCTAAGATTGGTCTGAACGTTCCCTCTTTTTTGGGAACTATGAACAGATTGGAGTAGAACCCCATCCCTTGTTCTCTTAATGGAACAGGATGAATCACTCCCATTTTTAACAGGTCTTCTACACAATGTAAGAATGCCTGTCTTTTTATGTGGTCTGAAGACAACTGAGACCTGTGGAACCTCCCCCTTGGGGGAAGCCCCTTGAATTCCAGAAGATAACCTTGGGAGACTATTTCTAGCGCCCAAGGATCCAGAACATCTCTTGCCCAAGCCTGAGCGAAGAGAGAGAGTCTGCCCCCCACCAGATCCGGTCCCGGATCGGGGGCCAACATTTCATGCTGTCTTGGTAGCAGTGGCAGGTTTCTTGGCCTGCTTTCCCTTGTTCCAGCCTTGCATTGGTCTCCAAGCTGGCTTGGCTTGAGAAGTATTACCCTCTTGCTTAGAGGACGTAGCACTTTGGGCTGGTCCATTTCTACGAAAGGGACGAAAATTAGGTTTATTTTTTGCCTTGAAAGGCCGATCTTGAGGAAGGGCGTGGCCCTTACCCCCAGTGATATCAGAGATAATCTCTTTCAAGTCAGGGCCAAACAGCGTTTTCCCCTTGAAAGGAATGTTAAGTAGCTTGTTCTTGGAAGACGCATCAGCTGACCAAGATTTCAACCAAAGCGCTCTGCGCGCCACAATAGCAAACCCAGAACAGTAATTTCTCCCTCAGACAAAACCTCCCTGGCCCCATCAGACTGGGTTAGGGGCCCTTCAGAACCATTATTATCAGCTTCGTCATGCTCTTCAGTATCTAAAACAGAGCAGTCGCGCTTACGCTGATAAGTGTTCATTTTGGCTAAAATGTTTTTGACAGAATTATCCATTACAGCCGTTAATTGTTGCATAGTAAGGAGTATTGGCGCGCTAGATGTACTAGGGGCCTCCTGAGTGGGCAAGACTCGTGTAGACGAAGGAGGGAATGATGCAGTACCATGCTTACTCCCCTCACTTGAGGAATCATCTTGGGCATCATTGTCATTGTCACATAAATCACATTTATTTAAATGAATGGGAATTCTGGCTTCCCCACATTCAGAACACAGTCTATCTGGTAGTTCAGACATGTTAAACAGGCATAAACTTGATAACAAAGTACAAAAAACGTTTTAAAATAAAACCGTTACTGTCACTTTAAATTTTAAACTGAACACACTTTATTACTGCAATTGCGAAAAAACATGAAGGAATTGTTCAAAATTCACCAAATTTTCACCACAGTGTCTTAAAGCCTTAAAAGTATTGCACACCAAATTTGGAAGCTTTAACCCTTAAAATAACGGAACCGGAGCCGTTTTTAACTTTAACCCCTTTACAGTCCCTGGTATCTGCTTTGCTGAGACCCAACCAAGCCCAAAGGGGAATACGATACCAAATGACGCCTTCAAAGTCTTTTCTAAGTATCAGAGCTCCTCTCACATGCGACTGCATGTCATGCCTCTCAAAAACAAGTGCGCAACACCGGCGCGAAAATGAGGCTCTGTCTATGATTTGGGAAAGCCCCTAAAGAATAAGGTGTCTAAAACAGTGCCTGCCGATATTATTATATCAAAATACCCAGAATAAATGATTCCTCAAGGCTAAATATGTGTTAATAATGAATCGATTTAGCCCAGAAAAAGTCTACAGTCTTAATAAGCCCTTGTGAAGCCCTTATTTACGATCTTAATAAACATGGCTTACCGGATCCCATAGGGAAAATGACAGCTTCCAGCATTACATCGTCTTGTTAGAATGTGTCATACCTCAAGCAGCAAGAGACTGCTCACCGTTCCCCCAACTGAAGTTAATTGCTCTCAACAGTCCTGTGTGGAACAGCCATGGATTTTAGTGACGGTTGCTAAAATCATTTTCCTCATACAAACAGAAATCTTCATCTCTTTTCTGTTTCTGAGTAAATAGTACATACCAGCACTATTTGAAAATAACAAACTCTTGATTGAATAATAAAAACTACAGTTAAACACTAAAAAACTCTAAGCCATCTCCGTGGAGATGTTGCCTGTACAACGGCAAAGAGAATGACTGGGGTAGGCGGAGCCTAGGAGGGATCATGTGACCAGCTTTGCTGGGCTCTTTGCCATTTCCTGTTGGGGAAGAGAATATCCCACAAGTAAGGATGACGCCGTGGACCGGACACACCTATGTTGGAGAAATTATGTTTTCTCTTGTTAAGTGTATCCAGTCCACGGATCATCCATTACTTGTGGGATACCAATACCAAAGCTTAAGTACACGGATGATGGGAGGGACAAGGCAGGAACTTAAACGGAAGGAACCACTGCCTGTAGAACCTTTCTCCCAAAAACAGCCTCCGAAGAAGCAAATCTGGTGGAAATCAATTTACTCACACGATACATATAAATGATTCCTCTCCTGCTCAGATATGCAGCTCTAATGTTCAATGTGGACCAAACTGACACCATAAAAAATAAATAAAACAAAAGAAGAAGAAAAAAATAGAATGGTGAAAAAAAGTGATGAACTGCTCCCAGAAACTGCTGCTTTTGCCTCTTCGCCATCTCAAAGGTAGCAAAATAAATCACTTCAACAATCGCTTGTTCAATGTGATTGACATTCCCTGCTTTGCACATTTGGTTGCGCTGGATCAGGGAGTGGCATTGCACAAGAATCCTATTGTGCAATGTTACATTTCACCGTTCAGTGCAACATTGCAAATGACAATTGCAGGAGGACAGGTTCACTACTTGCAAACCTGTCCGCCTGCAGAGATAGTAAATCTAGCCCATGGTTTTATTTAAAGGGATAGTTAACTAAAAATGTTTTATTATTTAAAAAGTTAGATAATCCCTTTACTACCCATTCCCCAGTTTTGCACAGCTAACGTGGTTATATTAATATACTTTTAACCGCTGTGATTATCTTGTGTCTAAGCCTCTTTTGACAGACCCCCGATCACATGACTTTTTATTTATTATATATTGACTTGCATTTTAGCTGTGTTGTGCAGAACCCATGGGCGTGAGCACAATGTTATCTATATGACCCACATGAACTATCAGTCTCCAGTTAGGAAAAAGCATGTGATTAAGAGGCTGTCTATAGTGGCTTAGACACAGGCAGAAATGTAGAGGTTTAAATGTTGTAAAAGTATATTAATATAACAATGTTGGTTGTGCAATGCTAGGGAATGGGTAGTAAAGGTGTTATCTAATATATTAAACAAAAACAATTTTAGTGTTGACTGTCCCTTTAAATGTCTTACTGTTATGATTATAATAAATAATAATAATGATTGATAAATATAGTGGCACTGCTAGGGGCAGAGTAGTCCGTAGTCCTAGGGATACCGAATTGATGCATTAATGTTAGTAAATTACTTTAATGTCCCTTCACAATTTGTAAACAATATGTTAATTTCCCCATTCAGCCTCTTTTCCAAGATCAGAATACTTCACACACAAACACCAGCCATCCTCACAAATCAAGTGAAAAGCAGATAACTTCTGTCAAGCAAGGTATTTTCCTCTGGCATTCCTGACTGTCATCTGCTAAAAGATTCACTGTTGAACGTTGAATGTTTGAGGAATGCCAAAAGAAGCGAATATTTACACAACAGCAAGGAGTGGGGAGAAAGGAGACGCAGCAGCGCAAAGGCTTTACCTGTTTACAGTGTATGTTTGCATTTCCATTTTCAAAGAGAGCTCCGTTTAGTAAAAGATCAAAAACTGCAGTAATACCCAAAATTCACTTGGCTCTCTTTGTATTGTTGTTTTCACTTTTCATTCCTTTTATTCACTCTAAACAGCTTACTTGGCAACTACTATAATTAATTGTGCATTTAAGGATGGAACATAAATGGAGTAACAGATTTAATTTGTGTCTTTATAAAACAAATTGGAGACTACTGTGGTGCCAAAATCCTTGGTTGAAAAATCATGCAATATTTAATACGTTTTATTGTTAAACAAAAAGCAAGACCAAGAATATTAGAGAGCATATATTGTTCAGTACTTTTTAAATGCTAAATACAGGTCCATGTATTAGTATCCAAACAAAAACAGAGAAAATAAATGAAGCCAGCACAGTTCAGATTAAAGGGATTCTAAACCCATTTTTTTTTCTTTCATGATTCAGGTAGAGCATGCAATTGTAAAGTGGATGTAAAGTCCATGCTATCGCACAATCTCAAATGGTTTATCAATAAAAATTAACTTAAGTTTAATTCATAATTTTTTTAAGAAGTACAATTATATCGATCTATATACTTATTTAATGTGAATCGTCTTGCTCGCTTCCTCCGCCCGCCATTTTGGACCGCGTTTATAATGTTTATTGACACTGTAGTCAACTAATAATCTGTCATACCCCGTGGCGTCCAGCCCCTTTTCGTATACGTCACTATTTCTTTATGCGCCTGCGTAAACAAACTGCTGCTTGATTTCTAAGCGCTGCGCGTACACGATTTAAGCATGCAATTGAATAACGCATGCGCAAATTAGGCATTAAATGTTAAACGCATGCGCAAAAAAAAAAGACATCGTGAACGAGCTTTTCAAATACGTCATAGAGCGGGTGGGACCGCTCTATACATTATGCGGAAGAAATAAAGGATGTAATGAATGGGAGGAGCTAGAAGCGCAAACAGAGATAAGTTTTCAAATAGAATATAATGTGATATTTTGCAAATTTTGGATTAATACACTTAATATGAATATATATTGATTCATAAAAACGGGAACATTTACATTCACTTTACATTCACTTTAAGCAACTTTCTAATTTGCTCCTATTATCAATTTTTCTTCATTCTCTTGGTATCTTTATTTGAATGTAAGCTTGGGAGCCGGCCCATTTTTGGTTCAGCACCTGGGTAGCGCTTGCCGATTGGTGGCTACATGTAGCCACCAATCAGCAATTGCTACCCAGGTACTTAAACAAAAATGGGCTGGCTCCCAAGCTTACATTCAAATAAAGATACCAAGAGAATGAAGAAAAATTGATAATAGGAGCAAATTAGAAAGTTGTTTAAAATTGCATGCTCTATCTGAATCATGAAAGAACAAATTTGGGTTTAGAATCCCTATAACCTGAGTATATGAATGTTCCAGTTCCAGCACTGTCAGACTAATGTTTAGGTAACATTAATATACAAGGTTTTGTTTGAAGTTTACCCAACCTGACTAAAATACATTCAATACTGCGATATTACTTTTTGTTGCAGTTAACGTTAACCCATCAATGCTAATACATGGTAAGTAATTATAAGCCTATATGTTAGCAGCTCATGATATGTGGCTGCATCATTCATACACTTAAAGGACTTGGAAGTAAAAATTAAACTTTCATGACTCAGGCGAGAGTAGGATTAAAGGGATATGAAACCCACAAAATGTATTTTGTGATTCAGACGGAGCATAACATTTTTTTAAAAAAAAGTTTCCAGTTTACTTTTATTATCAAATTTGCTTCATTCCCATGATATTCTTTGTTTTAGGGATACCTAGGTAGGTGTCTGGAGCACTGCATAGTAGGAAATAATGATGCCATCTAGTGGTCTTATAAATAGATAACATTGTAGCAAAACTACTGCCATATAGTGCTCCAGACATGTGCACACTACTTAGCTTACATCCCTGCTTTTCAACAAAAGGTACCAAGAAAACCAAGACAATTTGATAATAAAATTAAATTAGAAAGTTGCTTAAAATTGCATGCTCTAGCTAAATCGTGAAAGAAAAGCTTTGGGTTCCATGTCCCTTTAAAGAAAAAACATAATTTATGTAAGAACTTACCTGATAAATTAATTTCTTTCATATTGGCAAGAGTCCATGAGCTAGTGACGTATGGGATATACAATCCTACCAGGAGGGGCAGAGTTTCCCAAACCTCAAAATAGCCATGCAGTGAGGTGATAAAATAATGAGTAAAAAGGCAAAAAAATAGAGGAACTGGAAATATAATTGTGCTTTTATACAAATAATCATAACCACCATAAGAAAAGGGTGGGTCTCATGGACTCTTGCCAATATGAAAGAAATTAATTTATCAGGTAAGTTCTTACATAAATGATGTTTTCTTTCATGTAATTGGCAAGAGTCCATGAGCTAGTGATGTATGGGATAGAAATACCCAAGATGTGGAAGTCCACAGAAGAGTCACTAGAGAGGGAGGGATAAAATAAAAACAGCTATTTCCGCTAAAAAATTTAAATCCATACAAAATAAAAAGTCTTTCTCATAAATTTCAAGAAAAAAACTTAAATAATAATCAGAAGAATCAAACTGAGACAGCTGCCTGAAGAACTGTTTTACCAAAGGCTGCTTCAGAAGAAGCAAATACATCAAAATGGTAGAATTTAGTAAATGTATGCAAAGAAGACCAAGTTGCTGCTTTGCAAATCTGATCAACCGAAGCTTCATTCTTAAAAGCCCAAGAAGTGGTGACTGATCTAGTAGAATGAGCTGTAATTCTCTGAGGCGGAGACTGTCCCGCCTCCAAATAAGCCTTGTGAATCAAAAGCTTTAACCAAGATGCCAAAGAAATCACAGAGGCTGTCTGACCTTTCCTAGGACCAGAAAAAACAACAGACTAGAAGTCTTCCTGAAATCTTTAGTAGCTTCGACATAGTATTTCAAAGCTCTTACAACATCCAAAGTATGTAAAGATCTTTCAAGAGTATTCTTAGGATTAGGACACAAGAAAGGAACAACAATTTCCCTACTAATGTTGTTAGAATTCACAACCTTAGGAAGAAATTTAAACGAAGTCCGTAAAACAGCCTTATCCTGATGGAAAATCAGAAAATGAGACTCACAAGAGAGAGCAGACAATTCAGAAACTCTTCTAGCTGAAGAGATAGCCAAAAGGAACAATAATTTCCAAGAAAGTAGTTTCATATCCAGAGAATGCATAGGCTATAACGGAGGCGCCTGCAAAGCCTTTAAAACCAAATTAAGACTCCAAGGAGGAGAAATTGATTTAATAACAGGCTTGATACGAACCAAAGCCTGAACAAAACAGTGAATGTCTGGAAGATTAGCAATCTTTCTATGAAATAAAACAGAAAGAGCAGAAATTTGTCCCTTCAAAGTACTTGCAGACAAACCTTTATCCAAACCATCCTGAAGAAACTGTAAAATTCTAGAAATTTTAAAAGAATGCCAAGAGAATTTATGAGAACACCACCATGAAATATATATAGGTTTTCCAAACTGATAATAAATCTTCCTTGAAACAGACTTACGAGACTGAAGCAATGTATTAATAACTTAGTCAGAGAAACCTCTAAGCGTTCAATTTCCATACCTTCAAATCCATACCTTCCTGAGGATCCCTGGACCTGGAAAGATACCTAGGAAGTTTCTTGTTTAGATGGGAAGCCATCAGCTCTATTTTGGGAAGACCCCACATCTGTACAATCTGACAAAATAAATTTGGATGGAGAGACCACTCCCCTGGATGTAAAGTCTGACAGCTGAGATAATCCGCTTCCCAATTGTCTACACCTGGGATATGTATCACAAACATTAGACAGGAGTTGGATTCTGCCCAAGAAAGTATTCGAGATACTTCTTTCATCGCTAAAGAACTGCAAGTCTCACCCTGATGATTGACATATGCCACAGTTGTGATATTGTCTGTCTGAAAATTAATGAATGATCCTCTCTTTAATAGAGGCCAAGCCTAAGGAACCCTGAAAATAGCACAGAGTTCAGAGTGGGGTGATAAGAAGGAGCGAAGCATCAAAAATAAGGAATTGGAATAATTGTGCTTTATACAAAAAAATCATAACCACCACAAAAAAGGGTGGGCCTCATGGACTCTTGCTAATATGAAAGAAATTAATTTATCAGGTAAGTTCTTACATAAATTATGTTTTCTTTCATGTAATTAGCAAGAGTCCATGAGCTAGTGACGTATGGGATAGCAGATACCCAAGATGTGGAACTTCCACGCAAGAGTCACTAGAGAGGGAGGGATAAAATAAAGACAGCCGGGGGACTTCCGGGCAGCGGCCATCTTGATGGTCGCACTGAGCTTCAGCTCCTGAGTCTTTCACCACTTCTATCTAAAGTCTCACTTAATTCTTGGTGACAGACCATTTAAATTGGTGGAGAAGCTTGGCTGAAGGCACTCTGATCCAAAAACGGGGCTTTTGGACTGCAGTGTGGCCGGTGTGCCATCAGTACCGGACTTTGTATATTGAGGCCTTCCCGTATCACTGAGGCCTCATCTGTCCTCATACCTGCCGTGCCATTGTTGCATGGCCAGTGCCCAAACTTTGTGGGAGAAAGTGTCATACACACTGATAAGAAATGATTAGAGACACTTCACTAACGGCTACTTTTGCCAGACTACTGGATGAACAACTTCAAACAATTACTGACCATCTGACATGTGTTTGGAGTAGTGCCCGCAAGCCTAAGTCCTCGACATGCTCTTCTAAGGTGCCAGACGCCGTTCTCAAACCTGGCGAGCAAATAAGTTGGGATAAACTTGATTACCTAGAAGGGACCATCGCTGCACAGACCCGGATCGTACACAGTACTGCCGCAAGAAATGGAGACCGGAATGAGGGCCTGGACGGAAAAGAGATCCCTTCTAGGCCAGCAAGCAGGAGCCTCTTAATCCACTTGACTACACAGAGGCTTTCAACACAGAGCGTGAGAGCGAGTGCTGAACTAACCTACTGTACCTCTGCTGGAGGTGTGCTGCATCGAATCGGGCCGTCAGCTGCAGTTTCTGATCCGGAGCGTCTGTCACAACACTGTGAAGGAACGTCGGCTGTGTTCACTCAGAGCGCTCTAGATGCTATCAGCCACGGAGCCGCTCTCACCGGTGTAGGCTTCCTGGGTGTGCAGCGCTGCATGCTACCCAGCGCAGAAGTGGGCTTTGTGTCTGCCTGTGAAGATGGCGGTGTCGCTCACTATGAACCAAGTCGCAACCTGATCTGGGCGCCTGCTACTCCCAAGATGGTGAGACTTGGTGCACTACACTTGCAGAACTCTGCCTTCAGGCCGTATGTATCTTCTGCTGGGCCTCAGCCTCATAATTCTTTTACTATTCTGGATGGGGCACACACCATTCTCCACACCTTTGGGATTGCTACGCATGCTTTTAAAGTTGGAGTGGGCTAAATAGCGTTGTCAGTAACTAATACTATCCAGCTCTGGGGACATGACATTGGCAGACTCTTTAGTATGACTTTTCTTCTGATCCACGAGTTACCCTTCCAGCAATTTTCCACAGCGTTATCTTTATAATCACATGTGTCATTGCTTTAGAATTACTTATTATTTTTTTTTTACAGGTCTGAACTCACTGTATGTTCACTGCACAGCTCTAAACTACTTGCTCCACAACAAGTTTTGTAATATAATATATTCTTCCCAACCTAATTTTACCAAATTCCTGGTGCCAGTGAGTGCTAAGTTATACTTTGTCTAATATATGTCTATCTACATAATGGTCTAGCTCTTAAGGGGGTACTTCTGGTTTAGAGGGGGTCCCAATACATTGAAGGGGTTAATATACCTATAGAGCCTGAGGGATCTGAGTCCACTGTCTTTGTCTGGCTGTAGTGTTATTGAAAGTGTTATACAAGATTACTACAACTGAGCTATTGCTTTTAGTAATGTTATTTTATGTTCAACTAACTGTCCTCATTATATATATAATAACTTGTTTGTCATATTATCAAGCCCAAAAGTGGCTATAGTCCAAGCTAACTTGCCTCCGTTAAATGATTTACTGTGGCATACAGGTCCAAAAGTGGCCTTTTTATAAGTTAGGAGGTGTATACTAATATAAAAAGAGAGGTTTCAATCATATTTGCCTATTTATAATTTGTATAAAGTTATAAGCATGTGTCATTTTTAGGCGGTGAGGTATATATATAAAAACTTGTTTTTCATATTATCAAGCCCAAAAGTGGCTATAGTCCAAGCTAACTTGCCTCCGTTAAATGATTTACTGTGGCATACAGGTCCAAAAGTGGCCTTTTTATAAGTTAGGAGGTGTATACTAATATAAAAAGATAGGTTTCAATCATATTTGCCTATTTATAATTTGTATAAAGTTATAAGCATGTGTCATTTTTATGCAGTGAGGTCTGTATTTACCTCTGTATTTTGTTTTTTGTTCTCTTTAAGTCATGGCGAATTTCATCTGCTTTGTAACTGTTTGCTTAAAACCTCAATAAACTATTTAAAATATTTAAAAAAAAAAAAAAAAAAAAAAAAAATAAAGACAGCCAATTCCGCTGAAAAATTAATCCACTACCCAAATCAAAAGTTTCAATTTTTATAATGAAAAAAACTGAAATTATAAGCAGAAGAATCAAACTGAAACAGTTGCCTGAAGTACCATTCTACCAAAACTGCTTCTGAAGAAGAAAAAACATAAAAATGGTAGAATTTAGTAAAAGTATGCAAAGAAGACCAAGTCATTGCTTTGCAAATCTGATCAACAAAAGCTTCATTCTTAAAAGTCCAGGAAGTAAAAACTGACCTAGTAGAATGAGCCGTAATCCTCTGAGGCGGGAATTAACCCAACTCCAAATAAGCATGATGAATCAAAAGCTTAACCAAGATGCCAAAGAAATGGCAGAAGCCTTCTGACCTTTCCTAAAACCAGAAAAGATAACAAATAGACTAGAAGTCTGTCTGAAATCTGAGTAGCTTCAACATAATATTTCAAAACTCTTACAACATCCAAGAATGTAAGAATCTTACCAAATAATTCTTAGGATTAGGACACAAGGAAGGGACAATAATTCCTCTACCAATGTTGTTAGAATTCACAACTTTAGGTAAAAATTGAAATGAGGACAGCAAAAAAACCCTTATCCTGATGAAAAATCAGAAAAAGTAGATTCACAAGAAAGAACACATAATTCAAAAACTGTTCTAGCTGAAGAGATGTCTAAAAAGAACAATACTTTCCATGAAAGTAATTAATGTCCAAAGAAAGCATATGCTCAAACAGAAGAGCCTGTAAAACCTTCAGAACCAAATTAAGACTCCAAGGAGGAGAAATTGGCTTAAATGACAGGCTTGATACGAACCAAAGCCTGAACAAAACAATGAATATCAGAAAGATTTAGCAATTCTTACTGTGAAAAAGCACAGGAAAAGCAGAGATTTGGCCTTTCAAGGAACATGCAGACAAAAACTTATGAAGAAACTATAAAATCCTAGGAATTCTAAAAGAATGCCAAGAGAATACATAAGAAGAGCATCATGAGATGTAAATCTTCCAAACTCGATAATAAATCCTACTAGACATAGATTTACGAGCCTGCAATATAGTAATAATCACTGAGTCAGAGAAACTTCTATGACTAAGTACTAAGCGTTACATTTTCATACCATCAAATTAATCATTTGAATTCCTGATGAAAAAAATGAATGTTAAGATATAAGGTCTGGCCTTAATGGAAGTAACCAAGATTGGCAAATGAACATCCGACCAAGAACCATATACCAAAACCTGTGTGGCCATGCTAGAGCCACCAGCCACACCAAAGATTGCTCTCTGATGATTTTGAAAATCACTCTTAAAAGAAGAACCAGAGATGAAAAAATATAGGCAGAATGATAATTCCAAGGAAGTGTCAATGCAAACACTACTTCCGCCTGAGGATCCCCGGACCTGAATAGGCCCCTGGGAAGTTCCTTGTTTAGATGAGATGCCAACAGATCTATTTCTGGAAGCCCTCACATCTGAAAAATTGAAAACATATCTGGGTAAAGAGACCATTCTCCCGGATGTAAAGCTTTATTAACAGAGATAATCCGCTTCCCAATGTCTATACCTGGGAAAAAGACCCCAGAATTTAGATAGGAGCTGGGCTTAGCCCAAGCAAATATCAGAGATACTTCTGTCACAGCCTAAGGACTGATAGTCCCACCCTGATGATTGACATACGCCACAGTTGTGACATTGTCTGAAAAAAACAATAAACGTCTCTTCTTCAAAAAGAAACCAAATTGAAGAACTCTGAGAATGCACGGAGTTCCAAAATATCAAATGGTAATCTCGCCTCCTGAGATTTCCAAACCCCTTGTGCTGACAGAGATCCTCAGACAGCCTCCCAACCTAAAAACATAATTTATGTAAGAACTTACCTGATAAATTCATTTCTTTCATATTAGCAAGAGTCCATGAGCTAGTGACGTATGGGATATACATTCCTACCAGGAGGTTCAAAGTTTCCCAAACCTCAAAATGCCTATAAATACACCCCTCACCACACCCACAATTCAGTTTAACGAATAGCCAAGAAGTGGGGTGATAAGAAAGGAGCGAAAGCATCAAAAATAAGGAATTGGAAAAATTGTGCTTTATAAAAAAAAAATCATAACCACCACAAAAAGGGTGGGTCTCATGGACTCTTGCTAATATGAAAGAAATGAATCAGGTAAGTTCTTACAGAAATTATGTTTTCTTTCATGTAATTAGCAAGAGTCCATGAGCTAGTGACGTATGGGATAGCAGATACCCAAGATGTGGAACTTCCACGCAAGAGTCACTAGAGAGGGAGGGATAAAATAAAGACAGCCAATTCCGCTGAAAAAATAATCCACAACCCAAATCAAAAGTTTTAATCTAAATAATGAAAAAAACTGAAATCATAAGCAGAAGAATCAAACTGAAACAGCTGCCTGAAGTACTTTTCTACCAAAAACTGCTTCAGAAGAAGAAAAAACATCAAAATGGTAGAATTTAGTAAAAGTATGCAAAGAAGACCAAGTTGCTGCTTTGCAAATCTGATCAACAGAAGCTTCATTCCTAAAAGCCCAGGAAGTAGAAACTGACCTAGTAGAATGAGCCGTAATCCTTTGAGGCGGGGACTTACCCGACTCCACATAAGCATGATGAATCAAAGACTTTAACCAAGACGTCAAAGAAATGGCAGAAGCTTTCTGACCTTTTCTGGAACCAGAAAAGAAAACAAAAATACTAGAAGTCTTTCTAAAATCTTTAGTAGCTTCAACATAATATTTCAAAGCTCTTACTACATCCAAAGAATGTAAAGATCTCTCCTTTGAATTCTTCGGATCAGGGCACAATGAAGGGACAACAATTTCCCTACGAATGTTGTTAGAATTCACAACCTTAGGTAAAAATTGAAATGAAGTCCGCAACACTGCCTTATCCTGATGAAAAATCAGAAAAACAGAATTTATGCTTACCTGATAAATTACTTTCTCCAACGGTGTGTCCGGTCCACGGCGTCATCCTTACTTGTGGGATATCTCTTCCCCAACAGGAAATGGCAAAGAGTCCCAGCAAAGCTGGCCATATAGTCCCTCCTAGGCTCCGCCCACCCCAGTCATTTGACCGACGGACAGGAGGAAATATATATAGGAGAAACCATATGGTACCGTGGTGACTGTAGTTAGAGAGAATAATTCATCAGACCTGATTAAAAAACCAGGGCGGGCCGTGGACCGGACACACCGTTGGAGAAAGTAATTTATCAGGTAAGCATAAATTCTGTTTTCTCCAACATTGGTGTGTCCGGTCCACAGCGTCATCCTTACTTGTGGGAACCAATACCAAAGCTTTAGGACACGGATGAAGGGAGGGAGCAAATCAGGTTACCTAAATGGAAGGCACCACAGCTTGCAAAACCTTTCTCCCAAAAATAGCCTCCGAAGAAGCAAAAGTATCAAATTTGTAAAATTTGGCAAAAGTGTGCAGTGAAGACCAAGTCGCTGCCTTACATATGTGGTCAACAGAAGCCTCGTTCTTGAATGCCCATGTGGAAGCCACAGCCCTAGTGGAGTGAGCTGTGATTCTTTCAGGAGGCTGCCGTCCGGCAGTCTCATAAGCCAATCGGATGATGCTTTTAAGCCAAAAGGAAAGAGAGGTAGAAGTCGCTTTTTGACCTCTCCTTTTACCAGAATAAACAACAAACAAGGAAGATGTTTGTCTGAAATCTTTTGTAGCCTCTAAATAGAATTTTAGAGCACGGACTACGTCCAAATTGTGTAACAAACGTTCCTTCTTTGAAACTGGATTCGGACATAAAGAAGGTACAACTATCTCCTGGTTAATATTTTTGTTAGAAACAACCTTAGCAAGAAAACCAGGCTTAGTACGCAAAACCACCTTAACTGCATGGAACACCAGATAGGGCGGAGAACACTGCAGAGCAGATAACTCTGAAACTCTTCTAGCAGAAGAAATTGCAACCAAAAACAAAACTTTCCAAGATAGTAACTTAATATCTATGGAATGTAAAGGTTCAAACGGAACCCCTTGAAGAACTGAAAGAACTAGATTTAGACTCCAGGGAGGAGTCAAAGGTCTGTAAACAGGCTTGATCCTAACCAGAGCCTGAACAAATGCTTGAACATCTGGCACAGCTGCCAGTCTTTTGTGTAGTAAGACAGATAAAGCAGAGATCTGTCCCTTTAGAGAACTTGCAGATAATCCTTTCTCCAAACCTTCTTGTAGAAAGGAGAGAATCTTAGGAATTTTTATCTTATTCCATGGGAATCCTTTGGATTCACACCAACAGATATATCTTTTCCATATTTTATGGTAAATCTTTCTAGTTACCGGTTTTCTGGCCTGAACCAGAGTATCTATCACAGAATCTGAAAACCCACGCTTCGATAGAATCAAGCGTTCAATCTCCAAGCCGTCAGCTGGAGGGAGACCAGATTTGGATGTTCGAATGGACCCTGAAAAAGAAGGTCCTGTCTCAAAGGTAGCTTCCATGGTGGAACCGATGACATGTTCACCAGGTCTGCATACCAAGTCCTGCGTGGCCACGCAGGAGCTATCAAGATCACCGAGGCCCTCTCCTGATTGATCCTGGCTACCAGCCTGGGAATGAGAGGAAAACGTTGGAAATACATAAGCTAGGTTGAAGGTCCAAGGTGCTACTAGTGCATCTACTAGAGTCGCCTTGGGATCCCTGGATCTGGACCCGTAGCAAGGAACCTTGAAGTTCTGACGAGACGCCATCAGATCCATTTCTGGAATGCCCCATAATTGAGTTATTTGGGCAAAGACCTCCGGATGGAGTTCCCATTCCCCCGGATGGAATGTCTGACGACTCAGAAAATCCGCCTCCCAGTTTTCCACACCTGGGATGTGGATCGCAGACAGGTGGCAGGAGTGATCCTCCGCCCATTGAATTATTTTGGTCACTTCTTTCATCGCCAGGGAACTCCTTGTTCCCCCCTGATGATTGATATACGCAACGGTCGTCATGTTGACTGATTGGAACCTTATGAATCTGGCCTTTGCTAGTTGAGGCCAAGCCCTGAGGGCATTGAATATCGCTCTCAGTTCCAGAATGTTTATCGGGAGAAGAGACTCTTCCCGAGACCATAGACCCTGAGCTTTCAGGGATTCCCAGACCGCGCCCCAGCCCACTAGACTGGCGTCGGTCGTGACAATGACCCACTCTGGTCTGCGGAAGCTCATTCCCTGGGACAGATGGTCCAGGGTCAGCCACCAATGGAGTGAATCTCTGGTCTTCTGATCTACTTGAATCATTGGAGACAAGTCTGTATAGTCCCCATTCCACTGTTTGAGCATTCACAGTTGTAATGGTCTTAGATGAATTCGTGCAAAAGGAACTATGTCCATTGCTGCAACCATCAACCCTACTACTTCCATGCACTGCGCTATGGAAGGACGAGGAACAGAATGAAGAACTTGACAAGTGCTTAGAAGTTTTGACTTTCTGACCTCTGTCAGAAAAATCCTCATTTCTAAGGAATCTATTATTGTTCCCAAGAAGGGAACTCTTGTCGACGGAGACAGAGAACTTTTTTCTATGTTCACCTTCCATCCGTGTGATCTGAGAAAGGCCAGAACGATGTCTGTATGAGCCTTTGCTTTTGACAGGGACGACGCTTGTATTAGAATGTCGTCCAAGTAAGGTACTACTGCAATGCCCCTCGGTCTTAGAACCGCTAGAAGGGACCCTAATACCTTTGGGAAAATCCTTGGAGCAGTGGCTAACCCGAATGGGAGGGCCACAAACTGGTAATGCTTGTCCAGAAAAGCGAACCTTAGGAACTGATGATGTTCTTTGTGGATAGGAATATGTAGGTACGCATCCTTTAGATCCACGGTAGTCATAAATTGACTTTCCTGGATAGTGGGTAGAATCGTTCGAATGGTTTCCATCTTGAACGATGGTACCCTGAGAAATTTGTTTAGGATCTTCAAATCCAAAATTGGTCTGAAAGTTCCCTCTTTTTTGGGAACTACGAACAGATTGGAATAAAATCCCATTCCTTGTTCCTTTATTGGAACTGGGTGTATCACTCCCATCTTTAACAGGTCTTCTACACAATGTAAGAACGCCTGTCTCTTTATTTGGTTTGAGGATAAGTGAGACACGTGGAACCTTCCCCTTGGGGGTAGTTCCCTGAATTCCAGGAGATAACCCTGAGAAACTATTTCTAGCGCCCAGGGATCCTGAACATCTCTTGCCCAAGCCTGAGCAAAGAGAGAGAGTCTGCCCCCCACTAGATCCGGTCCCGGATCGGGGGCTACTCCTTCATGCTGTTTTGTTAGCAGCGGCAGGCTTCTTGGCCTGCTTACCCTTGTTCCAGCCTTGCATCGGTTTCCAGGCTGGTTTGGGTTGTGAGGCATTATCCTCTTGCTTAGAGGATGCAGAATTAGAGGCCGGTCCGTTCCTGAAATTGCGAAAGGAACGAAAATTAGACTTATTTTTGGCCTTGAAAGGCCTATCTTGTGGAAGGGCGTGGCCCTTTCCCCCAGTGATGTCTGAAATAATCTCTTTCAATTCTGGTCCAAATAGAGTTTTACCTTTGAAAGGGATGTTAAGCAATTTTGTCTTGGATGACACATCCGCTGACCAAGACTTTAGCCAAAGCGCTCTGCGCGCCACGATAGCAAACCCTGAATTTTTCGCCGCTAATCTAGCTAATTGCAAAGCGGCATCTAAAATAAAAGAGTTAGCCAACTTAAGTGCGTGAACTCTGTCCATAACCTCCTCATATGGAGTCTCTCTACTAAGCGAGTTTTCTAGTTCCTCGAACCAGAACCACGCTGCTGTAGTGACAGGAACAATGCACGAAATGGGTTGTAGAAGGTAACCTTGCTGTACAAAAATCTTTTTAAGCAAACCCTCCAATTTTTTATCCATAGGATCTTTGAAAGCACAACTATCTTCAATAGGAATAGTAGTGCGTTTGTTTAGAGTAGAAACTGCCCCCTCGACCTTAGGGACTGTCTGCCATAAGTCCTTTCTGGGGTCGACCATAGGAAATAATTTCTTAAATATAGGGGGGGGGGAACAAAAGGTATGCCGGGCTTTTCCCACTCCTTATTTACTATGTCCGCCACCTCTAGGAACTTGTCCATCTTGCATAATTTCTCTGGAATGACCAAGTTGTCACAATCATCCAGAGTAGATAACACCTCCTTAAGCAGTGCGCGGAGATGTTCTAATTTAAATTTAAATGTCACAACATCAGGTTCAGCTTGTTGAGAAATTTTTCCTGAATCTGAAATTTCCCCATCTGACAAAACCTCCCTCATGGCCCCTTCAGATTGGTGTGAGGGTATGACAGAACAATTATCATCAGCGCCCTCCTGCTCTTCAGTGTTTAAAACAGAGCAATCGCGCTTTCTCTGATAAGTAGGCATTTTGGATAAAATATTTGCTATGGAGTTATCCATTACAGCCGTTAATTGTTGCATGGTAATAAGCATTGGCGCACTAGATGTACTAGGGGCCTCCTGTGTGGGCAAAACTGGTGTAGACACAGTAGGAGATGATGTAGTATCATGTTTACTCCCCTCATCTGAGGAATCATCTTGGGCAATTTCATTATCTGTGGCAGTACTGTCCTTACTTTGTTTGGACGCTATGGCACAATTATCACATAAATTTAAATGGGGAGACACATTGGCTTTCATACATATAGAACATAGCTTATCCGAAGGCACAGACATGTTAAACAGGCTTAAACTTGTCAACAAAGCACAAAAAAACGTTTTCAAACAAAACCGTTACTGTCTCTTTAAATTTTAAACAGAAAACACTTTATTACTGAATATGTGAAAAAGTATGAAGGAATTGTTCAAAAATTACCAAAATTTCACCACAGTGTCTTAAAGCATTAAGAGTATTGCACACCAAATTCCAGAGCTTTAACCCTTAAAATAACGGAACCGGAGCCGTTTACAAATTTAACCCCTATACAGTCCCAGCTATAGCCTTTGCTGAGACCCAACCAAGCCCAGAGGGGAATACGATACCAATTGACGCCTTCTAGAAGCTTTTCCAGCAAATTTCAGATCCTCACACATGCATCTGCATGCCCTGCTCTCAAAAAACAACTGCGCAGTAATGGCGCGAAAATGAGGCTCAGTCTACAACTAGGAAGGCCCCCTGACTGGAAAAGGTTTCTAACATAGTGCCTGCCGTTTAATAAACGTTCCCCAAGTTTATAAATGCGAATTGTCAGCATAAATATGAATAAAATGCCCAAATAAAGCAATCGATTTAGCCCATAAAAATGTCTACCAGTTTTTTAGCCCATATTAAGCCCTTTATTCTGTTTGTTTGACTAAGAAAATGGCTTACCGGTCCCCATGAGGGGAAATGACAGCCTTCCAGCATTACATGGTCTTGTTAGAAATATGGCTAGTCATACCTTAAGCAGAAAAGTCTGCTAACTGTTTCCCCCAACTTAAGTTACTTCATCTCAACAGTCCTATGTGGAAACAGCAATCAATTTTAGTTACTGTCTGCTAAAATCATCTTCCTCTCACAAACAGAAATCTTCATCCTTTTCTGTTTCAGAGTAAATAATACATACCAGCACTATTTTAAAATAACAAACACTTGATAGAAGAATAAAAACTACATTTAAACACCAAAAAACTCTTAACCGTCTCCGTGGAGATGTTGCCTGTGCAACGGCAAAGAGAATGACTGGGGTGGGCGGAGCCTAGGAGGGACTATATGGCCAGCTTTGCTGGGACTCTTTGCCATTTCCTGTTGGGGAAGAGATATCCCTCAAGTAAGGATGACGCCGTGGACCGGACACACCAATGTTGGAGAAAGGAGATTCACAAGAAAGAGCAGATAACTCAGAAGCTATTCTAGCAGAAGAGATGGCCAAAAGGAACAAGACTTTCCAAGAAAGTAATTTAATACCCAGAGAATGCATAGGTTCAAACGGAGGAGCCTGTAAAGCCCTCAGAACCAAATTAAGACTCCAAGGCGGAGAGATTGACTTAATGACAGGTTTGATACGAACCAAAGCCTGTACAAAACAATGAATATCAGGAAGATTAGCAATCTTTCTGTGAAAAAGAACAGAAAGAACAGAGATTTGTCCTTTCAAAGAACTTGCAGATAAACCTTTATCCAAACCATCCTGAAGAAACTGTAAAATTCTATGAATTCTAAAAGAATGCCAGGAGAACTTATGAGAAGAACACCAAGAAATGTGAGTCTTCCAGACTCGATAATAAATCTTCCTAGACACAGATTTACGAGCCTGTAACATAGTATTAATGACTGAGTCAGAGAAACCTCTATGACTAAGAATCAAGCGTTCAATTTCCATACCTTCAAATTTAATGATTTGAGATCCTGATGGAAAAATGGGCCTTGAGATAGAAGGTCTGGTCTTAACGGAAGTGTCCAAGGTTGGCAACTGGCCCTCCGAATGAGATCCGCATACCAAAACCTGTGAGGCCATGCTGGAGCCACCAGCAGTACAAATGAACGTTCCATTAGAATTTTGGAAATCACTCTTGGAAGAAGAACTAGAGGCGGAAAGATAAAGGCAGGATGATAATTCCAAGGAAGCAACAACGCGTCCACTGCTTCCGCCTGAGGATCCCTGGATCTGGACAGATACCTGGGAAGTTTCTTGTTTAGATGAGAGGCCATCAGATCTATTTCTGGAAGTCCCCAGATTTGAACAATCTGAAGAAATACCTCTGGGTGAAGAGACCATTCGCCCGGATGTAACGTCTGGCGACTGAGGTAATCCGCTTCCCAATTGTCTACACCTGGGATGTGAAACGCAGAAATTAGACAGGAGCTGGATTCTGCCCATACAAGTATCCGAGATACTTCTTTCATAGCTTGAGGACTGTGAGTCCCACCTTGATGATTGACATACGCCACGGTTGTGACATTGTCCGTCTGAAAACAAATAAATGATTCTCTCTTCAGAAGAGGCCAGAACTGAAGAGCTCTGAAAATCGCACGGAGTTCCAAAATGTTGATTGGTAATCTTGCCTCTTGAGATTCCCAAACCCCCTGCGCTGATCCCCATACTGTTCCCCAACCTGAAAGACTCGCATCTGTTGAGATCACAGTCCAGGTTGGACGAACAAAAGAGGCCCCTTGAATTAAATGATGGTGATCCAACCACCAAGTCAGAGAAGATCGAACATTGGGATTTAAGGATATTATTTGAGATATCTTTGTATAATCCCTGCACCACTGGTTCAGCATACAAAGCTGAAGAGATCTCATGTGAAAACGAGTAAAGGGGATCGCGTCCGACGCAGCAGTCATGAGACCTAGAATTTCCATGCAAAAAGCTACCGAAGGGAACGACTGAGACTGAAGGTTTTGACAAGCTGAAACCAACTTCAGACGTCTCTTTCCTGTTAGAGACAAAGTCATGGACACTGAATCTATTTGAAAGGCCAAAAAGGTTACCTTTGCCTGAGGAATCAAAGAACTCTTTAGTAAATTGATCCTCCAACCATGTTTTTGAAGAAACAACACTAGTTGATTCGTGTGAGATTCTGCAGAATGTAAAGACTGAGCAAGTACCAAGATATCGTCCAAATAAGGAAATACCGCAATACCCTGTTCTCTGATTACAGAGAGAAGGGCACCGAGAACCTTTGAAAAGATCCTTGGAGCTGTTGCTAGGCCAAACGGAAGGGCAACAAACTGGTAATGCTTGTCTAGAAAAGAGAATCTCAGAAACTGATAGTGATCTGGATGAATTGGAATATGAAGATATGCATCCTGTAAATCTATTGTGGACATATAATGCCCTTGCTGAACAAAAGGCAGAAAAGTCCTTATAGTTACCATTTTGAATGTTGGTATTCTTACATAACGATTCAATATTTTTAGATCCAGAACTGGTCTGAAGGAATTCTCCTTCTTTGGTGCAATGAACAGATTTGAGTAAAACCCCAGACCCCGTTCCAGAACTGGAACTGGTACAATTACCCCAGCCAACTCTAGATCTGAAACACATTTCAGAAATGCCTGAGCCTTCACTGGGTTTACTGGAATGCGAGAGAGAAAAAATCTTCTCACAGGAGATCTTATCTTGAAACCTATTCTGTATCCTTGAGAAACAATGTTCTGAATCCAAAGACTGTGAACCGAATTGATCCAAATATCTTTGAAAAATCGTAACCTGCCCCTACCAGCTGTGCTGGAATGAGGGGCGCACCTTCATGCGGATTTAGGAGCTGGTTTTGACTTTCTAAAAGGCTTGGATTTATTCCAGACTGGAGAAGGTTTCCAAACGGAAACCGTTCCTTTAGGGGAAGGCTCAGGCTTCTGTTCTTTATTCTGACGAAAGGAACGAAAACGATTAGCAGCCCTGTATTTACCTTTAGATTTTTTGTCCTGAGGCAAAAAGGTTCCTTTCCCCCCCAGTAACAGTTGAAATAAAAGAATCCAACTGTGAACCAAATAATTTATTACCTTGGAAAGAAAGAGAAAGCAAAGTTGACTTAGAAGTCATATCTGCATTCCAAGATTTAAGCCATAAAGCTCTTCAAGCTAAAATAGCTAAAGACATATATCTGACATCAATTATAATGATATCAAAAATGGCACCACAGATAAAGTTATTAGCATGATGAAGAAGTTTAACAATGCTATAAACATTATGGTCTGACACTTGTTGCTTTAAAGCCTCGAACCAGAAAGTGGAAGCTGCAGCAACATCAGCCAAAGAAATAGCAGGTCTAAGAAGATTACCTGAACATAAATAAGCTCTCCTTAGAAAGGATTCAATTTTCCTGTCTAAAGGATCCTTAAAGAAAGTAGTATCCGCCGTAGGAATAGTAGTACGTTTAGCAAGAGTAGAAATAGCCCCATCAACTTTAGGGATTTTATCCCAAAATTCTAATCTATCAGATGGCACAGGGTACAATTTTTTAAACCTTTGAGAAGGAGTAAATGAAGTACCCAGACTATTCCATTCCCTAGAAATTACTTCCGAAATAGCATCAGGAACTGGAAAAACTTCAGGAATAACTACATGAGGTTTGAAAACCGAATTTAAATGCTTAGTAGATTTAGCATCAAGAGGACTAGACTCCTCCATATCTAATGCAATTAACACTTCTTTAAATAAAGAACGAATAAACTCCATCTTAAATAAATATGAAGATTTATCAGTGTCAATATCTGAGGCAGAATCTTCTGAACCAGAAAGATCCTCATCAGAAACAGATAAGTCAGAATGATGACGGTCACTTAAAAATTCATCTGAAATATGAGAAGTTTTAAAAGACCTTTTACGCTTACTGGAAGGAGGAATAACAGACAGAGCCTTCCTAATAGATTTAGAAACAAATTATTTTACATTAACAGGGACATCCTGAACATTAGATGTTGAAGGAACAACAACAGGTAATGGATTATTACTAATGGAAATACAATCTGCATTAGAAAGTTTATCATGACAGTTATCACAAACAACAGCTGGAGGAACAGTTACCAAAAGTTTACAACATATGCACTTAACTTTGGTAGAACCAGCATCAGGCAGCGTCTTTCCAAAAGTAGATTCTGATCCAGGGTCATGTTGAGACATCTTGCAATATGTAATAGAAAAAACAACATATAAAGCAAAAATATCAAATTCCTTAAATGACAGTTTCAGGAATGGGAAAAAATGCCAAATGAACAAGCCTCTAGCAACCAGAAGCAATGAAAAATGAGACTGAAATAATGTGAAAAAAAGGTGGAGACAAGAATGACGCCCACATTTTTTGGCGGCAAAAATGACGCCCACATTATTGGCGCCAAGTACAACGCCCATATTTTTTGGCGCCAACTATGACGCCACATCCTGTGACTCCGAAAAAACGACGCCCACAATTTTGACGCAAAAAAAGTCTGAACGTCATATATGACGCAACCATACGCAAACTTCCGGCGTCAATTAGTGTAATGTTTCTGAAATGACTTAACTTGTATTGGATCTCAACTGCCAGAGTTGTAGATAGATTTTGTGTGTACCACTCTGGATAACAGACTATTGTATCGGCATAGGCTGTGATATAACAGAGTGAATATCTCAGATGACTTAAATGAGTCAAAATAAGGTGAAATATGGCTACTGTAATATTGTAGCAATATTAGGTAAATTAAGTAGAGAGAGTAACTAAATTAATGGCTTCCCTTAAGTAGTTAAAGACACAATGTACAGTTCCTTTGTTATTCTCTAAACAGCAAGTGTCTCAGTGTGGTCTTTCCTTCAGCAGCGCCTAACAGGCTTTAGAAATGCTAGGCGAGTAGCGAGGAGACAGAGCGCTGATCTCTGCAGCGGCTGACAGGGGCGTGACTGACTCTGAAGGAGTTCCCCAGCCGATGACGTCACTTCGGTTCCGTAGCGGTACAGAGAAGACGGCTTACTGAGATTCCTTAGCCGCTATAGTGATAACGGTCAGTGTGGCAATATAGTAAGGATAGTTGCTTGTATATTCAGAAGTGAACTGATGGAACTTACTTAGTTGATTATTTCCCAGGCGGTGTTACAGTAGCCGCAAGTTGTAAGTGAAGCGTGAAGTTGTTATGATCCCCGGAGGGGAGGGCTTAAACAGGCACTAACAAACCTTGCTGTGGAGATGGTACACAATCCCAGAGAGGGTGTATTGAGAGAAGAGCTGTTGTAAAGTTTAGATGTACAATAGCGTAAAACAGGGAAGGTCCTTTCAGAGACCAGCTGAAGCTGGTATTTATAATCCAATATAACGATTTTCTCCTTAAACTAATCTCTTGCTATACCGGCACAATAAAACACAGTGCAGAGAGCTTAGCTAATCTGAACACAATTACTAAGCACTTGTTTGGGGTGGAGACAAGCCTTAAATACAGGTGAATAGAGGTGAGCTGCAGTAGCAGGGAAAACCAGGAGTGGAATCCTCACAATTAGGGCGCTGGAAATGACAAAATTTTTGCGCCAAAAATGACGCAATAAACTGAAGCATTTTCAGACCCCGCGAGCCTAACAGCCCACAGGGAAAAAAAGTCAATTGAAAAAAATTCTTTTAAGGTAAGAAAAAATATTTCATATGCATTATCCCAAATAATGAAACTGACTGTCTGAAATAAGGAATACTGATTATCCTGAATCAAGGCAAATATAAGTTTAAACACATATATTTAGAACTTTACATATAAAGTGCCCAACCATAGCTTAGAGTGTCATAAAAAATAAGACTTACTTACCCTAAGACACTCATCTACATATAGTAGACAGCCAAACCAGTACTGAAACGAGAATCAGTAGAGGTAATGGTATATAAGAGTATATCGTCGATCTGAAAAGGGAGGTAAGAGATGAATCTCTACGACCGATAACAGAGAACCTATGAAATAGATCCCGTAGAAGGAGACCATTGTATTCAAATAGGGAATACTCTCTTCACATCCCTCTGACATTCACTGCACTCTGAGAGGAAAACCGGGCTCCAGCCTGCTGCGAAGCGCATATCAACGAAGAATCTAGCACAAACTTACTTCACCACCTCCATGGCAAACTGAATTGTGGGTGTGGTGAGGGGTGTATTTATAGGCATTTTGAGGTTTGGGAAACTTTGGTAGGAATGTGTATCCCATACGTCACTAGCTCATGGACTCTTGCTAATTACATGAAAGAAAGACTCGCATCTGTAGAGATCATGGTCCAGGTTGAAAGAACTGAAGAGACCTGTAGAACTAAATGATGGTGATCTAAACCACCGAATCAAAGATAGTTAAACATTAGGATTCGAAGATATAAAAAGTGATATCCTAGAATCCCTGCACCCTTATTCAGCATAAAAAACTGGAAAGATTTCCTATGAAAATGAGCAAAGGGAATCGAATCCAATGCAGCAGCCATGAGACCTAAAACTTCCATGCATATATAGCAACTGAAGGAAATAATAGAGACTGAAGGTTCCGACAGACGGAACCCAATAAAATTGTCACTTGTCTGTTAGACACAAAGACATTGACACAAACTATCTGGAAACCTAAAAAAGGTGACCCTTGTGTGAGGAATCAAGAAGCTTTTGATAAAAAGAACTTCTAACCATGTCTTGAAGAAACAAAGTTGAATCATATGAGATTCCGCAGAACGAAAAGACTGAGCCAGTACCATGAGACTGTCCAAATAAGGAACACTGAGAACCTTGAAAAGATTCTTAGAACTGTCGCTAGACCAGAAGGAAAAGCAACAAATTGGTAATGCTAGTCAAAAAAGAGAATCTCAAAAAGATATGCATCTATTGTATCTATTGTAAACAAATAATGCATCACTGACCAAAAAAGGCAAAATAGACTATATAAACACCATTCTAAAAGATGGTATACTTATATGAAAATTCAGAAAGATTTTCTATCTTTAGAACAATGAATAGTCTTGAATAAAACCCCAAACCCATTTCCTAAAAATGGAACTGGAATAAATACCCCAGAAAACTTTAGGTCTGAGCAGCGCTTAATCCCCAACGGGTGATCAGCCGCTTTTCATCGAAACCCAAAATATATAGGACTGAAACACACTTAAGGAAAGTGTTAGCCTTACTGGAATAGCTGGAATATAATAGAGAAAAAAAGACTTCTCACAGACGGTATTACTCTGTTTGGTTCTATTCGGTCCAAATTTCTTAGATTTTGGGTACAGAATAAGATTCAAATTTCAAAAAAGTCTTAACCTGCCCCTTACCAGCCAAGCTGGAATACGGCATATACATGCAAATTTAGGGAGCGGATTTTGAACTAAAAAACTTCCAATTAAAAACATGTTACTTGGGTAAGAATTTAGGATTTTGTTCCTTAGTAAGAACAACAAAACTAATATAAGCTTAAAGTTTTAGTCTTAGAACTCAATCTTGAAGCCCAGAGTAACAGTTAAGAATTGAATCCAATTATGAACCAAATAATTGATTATCTTGGAAAAAAAGAAATATGGATTTTTTTAGAAATCAAAAAATTCTTCTAGCCAAAACAGCTAAAGACATAGATAAAACCTCATTTGCAAAAATATTCAATAAAATGAAGACACAAATGAAATTATTAGCATGTTAATCAAGTTAAAGGACCAGTCAACACACTGGACTTGCATAATCAACAAATGCAAGACAACAAGACAATGCAACAGCACCTAGTCTGAACTTCAAATGAGCAGTAGCTTTTGTCCCTTTAACAATGCTAAATAAATCATAATCCGATACTTGATCTTAAAGTATCCCAACAGAAAAATGAAGCAATTGCAACATCATTCAAATAAATCACAGGTCCAAGAAAAGTACCTGAAAATAAATAATTTTCCTTAAATAAGATACAACCATCTAAAGGAAAATAAATATTATTTTGCTATAGAAACAATAGCATATTTAGCAGGAGTAGAGATAGCCCCATAAAATTGGGGAACCCTCAAAACTGAAATTAACTGCAGGCAAAGAATATAATTAAAAAACCCTTGAAGAAGGAATAAAAGAAAATTCTCAGCCTATTCCATTCCCTAGTATCAGGAACTGGAAAAAAACATCTGAAAACACAGAAGATTAAATAAGCAGAAATAAAATGCTAGCTAGTCTTGAAAAAGAACTAGTTACCTCAATATCCAAAATAATCAACACCTCTTCAACAAAGAACAAATGTACTCTAATAAAAATAAAAAAGTAGATTTGTTAGTGTCAATATCTGATGAATAAAATTCTGAATGAGAAAAAACACCATCAGAGAAGGATAATTCAGTATGTAGTTGGTCATTTGAAACTTCAACAACTAAAAAAGAAGTTTGAAAAAGACCTAAAAATTTTATTAGAAGGCGCGATGTCAGACAAAGCCTTAACATAGAATCAGAAAAATATTCTTATAAATTTCTAAGTATATCTTGTACATAAGATGTAAAAAGAATAGCAATATATGAAGCATAAATACTAATAGATTGTGCATGTAAAAGTTTATCATGATAACTTATTACAAACCATAGCTAAAGATAAACATTCATAACATTAAAATAAATGAACTTAGCTTTGGTAGGACTGATATTAGTCAACAGGAATCCGTTAGCATGTTCTAATTCAGGAACAGTATACGAAATATCTTGCAATATGTAATAGAAAAAAACAACATATAAAGCAAAATTATCAAATTCCTTAAATGACAGTTTCAGGAATGGGAGAAAAATGCAAAATAAATAAGTCTCTAGCAACCAGAAGCAGCAAAAAATATGAGACTTAAATAATGTGACCCACATTATTGGGGCCAAATACAACGCCCATATCTTTTGGCGCCAAATATGACGTCACATCTTCTGACACTGAAACAGACGCCCACATTTTTTTGGCGCAAAAAAAAAGTCTGCATACACATGCGTCAAAAAAATGACGTAACTACGAACAACTTCCGGCGTCAACTACGGCGTCGAAAATGACCAAGTTTTGCGCCAAAAAAGTTTGCGCCAAAAATGACGCAATAAAATGAAGCATTTTCTGCCCCCGCGAGCCTAACAGCCCGCAGGGAAAAATAGTCAATTGAAAATTTTTCAAGGTAAGAAAAAATATATGTTCATATGCATTATCCCAAATAATGAAACTGACAGTCTGAATGAAGGAAAACTGATTATCCTGAATCATGGCAAATATAAATTTAAACACATATATTTAGAACTTTACATATAAAGTGCCCAACCATAGCTTAAAGTGTCACAAAAAATAAGACTTACTTACCCCAGGACACTCATCTACATATAGTAGATAGCCAAACCAGTACTGAAACGAGAATCAGTAGAGGTAATGGTATATAAGAGTATATCGTCGATCTGAAAAGGGAGGTAGGAGAAGAAATGTCTACGACCGATAACAGAGAACCTATGAAATAGATCCCCTAGAGGAAGACCATTGTATTCAAATAGGCAATACTTTCTTCACATCCAATACTCTCTTCACATCCCTCTGACATTCACTGCACTCTGAGAGGAAAACCGGGCTTCAGCCTGCTGTGAAGCGCATATCAACGTAGAAATCTAGCACAAACTTACTTCACCACCTCCATGGGAGGCAAAGTTTGTAAAACTGAATTGTGGGTGTGGTGAGGGGTGTATTTATAGGCATTTTAAGGTTTGAGAAACTTTGCCCCTCCTGGTAGGAATGTATATCCCATACGTCACTAGCTCATGGACTCTTGCTAATTACATGAAAAAAAAGAAGATCAGAGTCTTTCCCATTCATTCTTAATAATAGCTGCCATCTTAACAGGAACCGGGAAAGTTTTTGGCACCACCCTGTCCTCATAAACCTTATCAAGCTTAGGAATAGAAGGTTCCTCGGGTAACTTAGGTTCTGTAACCTCTAACGTAGCCAACTCTTCCTTTAACAGAAAGTATAAGTGCTCTATCCTAAATCTAAAGTCTGGTTCCTCCGCAGCTGGAGGTTTAGAGACAGTCGATTCCGACCCAGAAAGAGCCTCCTCTGAAGTATCAGAGGTGTCTTCATCAGCGGATAATCTAGTATCAGATAAATCCAGCAAGTTGTTAGATGACCCATGGGAAGGATAACAGTATTTAACCTTTCGCTTGCGCTTAGCAGGGTGAGGTAAAGCACTAAAGGCCGCAGACGCCGTTTGTAACTGTTCAGAAAAGTCTGGTAGTAAGAGGGCCCCTCCCGAAGGAGGATTAGTCGTGCAATGGGGAGCTGCAAGTGTAATAGGAGATGATTGCAGGGAACGCACCTTGCGGGACGGAGACTCCTCAGAGGCGGACAGCTCAGTGGCACTAAACATCTTGGGTTTCTTAGATATAAGTACTTTATCAAGGCATGGGGAACATAATTGAGCAGGCGGGTATACCGTAGCCTCCTCACAATAAAAAATTTATGTAAGAATTTACCTGATAAATTCATTTCTTTCATATTGGCAAGAGTCCATGAGCTAGTGACGTATGGGATATACAATCCTACCAGGAGGGGCAAAGTTTCCCAAACCTCAAAATGCCTATAATAAAAACCCTCACCACACCAACAATTCAGTTTAACAAATAGCCAAGTAGTGAGGTGATAAAGAAATGAGTAAAACAAGCATCAACAAAGAAATTGGAATAATTGTGCTTTACACAAAAAAATCATAACCACCATAAAAAGGGTGGGCATCATGGACTCTTGCCAATATGAAAGAAATGAATTTATCAGGTAAATTCTTACATAAATTATGTTTTCTTTCATGTAATTGGCAAGAGTCCATGAGCTAGTGACGTATGGGATAGCAAATACCCAAGATGTGGAACTCCACTCAAGAGTCACTAGAGAGGGAGGGATAAAAATAAAGACAGCCAATTCCGCTGAAAAAAATGAATCCACAACCCAAATCATAAGTTTTAATCTTATAAAGAAAAAGAAAAAAACTGAAATTATAAGCAGAAGAATCAAACTGAAACAGCTGCCTGAAGAACTTTTCTACCAAAAACTGCTTCTGAAGAAGCAAATACATCAAAATGGTAGAATTTAGTAAATGTATGCAAAGAAGACCAAGTTGCTGCTTTGCAAATCTGATCAACTAAAGCTTCATTCTTAAAAGCCCAGAAAGTGGAAACAGACCTAGTAGAATGAGCCGTAATCCTCTGAGGCTGGGATTTACCCGACTCCAAATAAGCGTGATGAATCAAAAGCTTTAACCACGAAGCCAAGGAAACAGCAGAAGCCTTCTGACCTTTCCTAGAACCAGAAAAGATAAGAAATAGACTAGAAGTCTTCCTGAAATCTTTAGTAGCTTCAAGATAATATTTCAAAGCTCTCACCACATCCAAAGAATGTAAGGATCTTTCCAAAGAATTCTTAGGATTAGGACACAAGGAAGGGACAACAATTTCTCTACTAATATTATTGGAATTCACAACTTTTAGGTAGGAATTTAAATGAAGTCTGCAAAACCGCCTTATCCTGATGAAAAATCAGAAAAGGAGACTCACAAGAAAGAGCAGATAATTCAGAAACTCTTCTAGCAGAAGAGATGGCCAAAAGAAACAACACTTTCCAAGAAAGCAATTTAATGTCCAAAGAATGCATAGGCTCAAATGGAGGAGCCTGTAAAGCCTTTAAAACCAAATTAAGACTCCAGGGAGGAGAGATTGATTTAAAGACAGGCTTGATATGGCCCAACACCTGTACAAAACAATGAATATCAGGAAGTTTAGCAATTTTTCTCTGGAATAAGACAGAAAGAGCAGAAATTTGTCCTTTCAAAGAACTTGTAGACAAACCCTTATTCAAACCATCCTGAAGAAACTGTAAAATTCTTGGAATTCTAAAAGAATGGCAAGTGAATTTATGATAAGAAAACCATGAAATGTAGGTCTTCCAAACTCAATAATAAATCTTTCTAGAAACAGATTTACGAGCCTGCAACATAGTTTTAATTACTGAGTCAGAGAAACCTCTATGACTAAGCACTAAGCTTTCAATTTCCATTACTTCAAATTTAATGATTTGAGATCCTGATGGAAAAACAGACCTTGAGATAGAAGGTCTGGTCTTAACGGAAGTGGCCAAGGTTGGCAACTGGACATCTGAACAAGATCCGCATACCAAAACCTGTGTGGCCATGCTGGAGCCACCAGCAGTACAAACGATTGCTCCATGATGATTTTGGAAATCACTCTTGGGAGAAGAACTAGAGGCGGAAAAATATAGGCAGGTTGATAACTCCAAGAAAGTGTAAATGCATCCACTGCCTCCGCCTGAGGATACCTGGACCTGGACAGGTACCTGGGAAGTTTCTTGTTTAGATGAGATGCCATCAGATCTATTTCTGGAAGCCCCCACATCTGAACAATTTGAAAAAACACATCTGGGTGAAGAGACCACTCTCTCGGATGTAAAGTCTGACAAATGAGATAATCCGCTTCCCAATTGTCTATACCTGGGATATGGACCGCAGAAATTAGACAGGAGCTGGATTCCACCCAGGCAAGTATCCGAGATACTTCTTTCATAGCTTGGGGACTGTGAGTCCCACCCTGATAATTGACATATGCCACAGTTGTGATATTGTCTGTCTGAAAACAAATAAACGGTTCTCTCTTCAAGAGAGGCCAAATCTGAAGAGCCCTGAAAATCGCACAGAGTTCCAAAATATTGATTGGTAATCTCGCCTCTTGAGATTTCCAAACCCCTTGTGCTGTCAGAGATCCCCAGACAGCTCCCCAACCTGAAAGACTTGCATCTCTTGTGATCACGGTCCAGGTTGGATTAACAAAAACATAATTTATGTAAGAACTTACCTGATAAATTCATTTCTTTCATATTAGCAAGAGTCCATGAGCTAGTGACGTATGGGATATACATTCCTACCAGGAGGGGCAAAGTTTCCCAAACCTCAAAATGCCTATAAATACACCCCTCACCACACCCACAATTCAGTTTAACGAATAGCCAAGAAGTGGGGTGATAAAAAAGTGCGAAAGCATATAAAATAAGGAATTGGAATAATTGTGCTTTATACAAAATCATAACCACCACAAAAAAAGGGCGGGCCTCATGGACTCTTGCTAATATGAAAGAAATGAATTTATCAGGTAAGTTCTTACATAAATTATGTTTTCTTTCATGTAATTAGCAAGAGTCCATGAGCTAGTGACGTATGGGATAATGACTACCCAAGAAGTGGATCTTTCCACACAAGAGTCACTAGAGAGGGAGGGATAAAATAAAGACAGCCAATTCCTGCTGAAAATAATCCACACCCAAAATAAAGTTTAACGAAAAACATAAGCAGAAGATTCAAACTGAAACCGCTGCCTGAAGTACTTTTCTACCAAAAACTGCTTCAGAAGAAGAAAATACATCAAAATGGTAGAATTTAGTAAAAGTATGCAAAGAGGACCAAGTCGCTGCTTTGCAGATCTGGTCAACCGAAGCTTCATTCTTAAACGCCCAGGAAGTAGAAACTGACCTAGTAGAATGAGCTGTAATTCTCTGAGGCGGAGTTTTACCCGACTCAACATAGGCAAGATGAATTAAAGATTTCAACCAAGATGCCAAAGAAATGGCAGAAGCTTTCTGGCCTTTTCTAGAACCGGAAAAGATAACAAATAGACTAGAAGTCTTACGAAAAGATTTCGTAGCTTCAACATAATATTTCAAAGCTCTAACAACATCCAAAGAATGCAACGATTTCTCCTTAGAATTCTTAGGATTAGGACATAATGAAGGAACCACAATTTCTCTACTAATGTTGTTGGAATTCACAACTTTAGGTAAAAATTCAAAAGAAGTTCGAAACACCGCCTTATCCTGATGAAAAATCAGAAAAGGAGACTCACAAGAAAGAGCAGATAATTCAGAAACTCTTCTGGCAGAAGAGATGGCCAAAAGGAACAAAACTTTCCAAGAAAGTAATTTAATGTCCAATGAATGCATAGGTTCAAACGGAGGAGCTTGAAGAGCTCCCAGAACCAAATTCAAACTCCAAGGAGGAGAAATTGACTTAATGACAGGTTTTATACGAACCAAAGCTTGTACAAAACAATGAATATCAGGAAGAATAGCAATCTTTCTGTGAAAAAGAACAGAAAGAGCAGAGATTTGTCCTTTCAAAGAACTTGCGGACAAACCCTTATCTAAACCATCCTGAAGGAACTGTAAAATTCTCGGTATTCTAAAAGAATGCCAGGAAAAATGATGAGAAAGACACCAAGAAATATAAGTCTTCCAGACTCTATAATATATCTCTCGAGATACAGATTTACGAGCCTGTAACATAGTATTAATCACAGAGTCAGAGAAACCTCTTTGATCAAGAATCAAGCGTTCAATCTCCATACCTTTAAATTTAAAGATTTCAGATCCTGATGGAAAAAAGGACCTTGTGACAGAAGGTCTGGTCTTAACGGAAGAGTCCACGGTTGGCAAGAGGCCATCCGGACAAGATCCGCATACCAAAACCTGTGAGGCCATGCCGGAGCTACCAGCAGAACAAACGAGCATTCCTTCAGAATCTTGGAGATTACTCTTGGAAGAAGAACTAGAGGCGGAAAGATATAGGCAGGATGATACTTCCAAGGAAGTGATAATGCATCCACTGCCTCCGCCTGAGGATCCCGGGATCTGGACAGATACCTGGGAAGTTTCTTGTTTAGATGGGACGCCATCAGATCTATTTCTGGAAGTTCCCACATTTGAACAATCTGAAGAAATACCTCTGGGTGAAGAGACCATTCGCCCGGAAGCAACGTTTGGCGACTGAGATAATCCGCTTCCCAATTGTCTACACCTGGGATATGAAACGCAGAGATTAGACAGGAGCTGGATTCCGCCCAACCCAAAATTCGAGATACTTCTTTCATAGCCAGAGGACTGTGAGTCCCTCCTTGATGATTGATGTATGCCACAGTTGTGACATTGTCTGTCTGAAAACAAATGAACGATTCTCTCTTCAGAAGAGGCCAAAACTGAAGAGCTCTGAAAATTGCACGTTCCAAAATATTGATCGGTAATCTCACCTCCTGAGATTCCCAAACTCCTTGTGCCGTCAGAGATCCCCACACAGCTCCCCAACCTGTGAGACTTGCATCTGTTGAAATTACAGTCCAGGTCGGAAGCACAAAAGAAGCCCCCTGAATTAAACGATGGTGATCTGTCCACCATGTTAGAGAGTGTCGAACAATCGGTTTTAAAGATATTAATTGAGATATCTTCGTGTAATCCTTGCACCATTGCTTCAGCATACAGAGCTGAAGAGGTCGCATGTGAAAATGAGCAAAGGGGATCGCGTCCGATGCAGCAGTCATAAGACCTAGAATTTCCATGCATAAGGCTACCGAAGGGAATGATTGTGACTGAAGGTTTCGACAAGCTGTAATCAACTTTAGACGTCTCTTGTCTGTTAAAGACAGAGTCATGGACACTGAATCCATCTGGAAACCCAGAAAGGTTACCCTTGTCTGAGGAATCAAAGAACTTTTTGGTAAATTGATCCTCCAACCATGATCTTGAAGAAACAACACAAGTCGATTCGTATGAGATTCTGCTAAATGTAAAGACTGAGCAAGTACCAAGATATCGTCCAAATAAGGAAATACCACAATACCCTGTTCTCTGATTACAGACAGCAGGGCACCGAGAACCTTTGTAAAAATTCTTGGAGCTGTAGCTAGGCCAAACGGCAGAGCCACAAACTGGTAATGCTTGTCCAGAAACGAGAATCTCAGGAACTGATAATGATCTGGATGAATCGGAATATGCAGATATGCATCCTGTAAATCTATTGTGGACATATAATTCCCTTGCTGAACAAAAGGTAAGATAGTCCTTACAGTTACCATCTTGAACGTTGGTATCCTTACATAACGATTCAATATTTTTAGATCCAGAACTGGTCTGAAAGAATTCTCCTTCTTTGGTACAATGAAGAGATTTGAATAAAACCCCATCCCCTGTTCCGGAACTGGAACTGGCATAATTACTCCAGTCAACTCTAGATCTGAAACACATTTCAGAAATGCTTGAGCTTTTACTGGATTTACTGGGACACGGGAAAGAAAAAATCTCTTTGCAGGAGGTCTCAACTTGAAACCAATTCTGTACCCTTCTGAAACAATGCTCTGAATCCAAAGATTGTGAACAGAATTGATCCAAATTTCCTTGAAAAAACGTAACCTGCCCCCTACCAGCTGAGCTGGAATGAGGGCTGCACCTTCATGTGGACTTAGAAGCAGGCTTTGCCTTTCTAGCTGGCTTGGATTTATTCCAAACTGGAGATGGTCTCCAAACTGAAACTGCTCCTGAGGATGAAGGATCAGGCTTTTGTTCTTTGTTGAAACGAAAGGAACGAAAACGATTATTAGCCCTGTTTTTACCTTTAGATTTTTTATCCTGTGGTAAAAAAGTTCCTTTCCCACCAGTAACAGTTGAAATAATGGAATCCAACTGAGAACCAAATAATTTGTTACCCTGGAAAGAAATGGAAAGTAAAGTTGATTTAGAAGCCATATCAGCATTCCAAGTTTTAAGCCATAAAGCTCTTCTAGCTAAAATAGCTAGAGACATAAACCTGACATCAACTCTGATAATATCAAAAATGGCATCACAGATAAAATTATTAGCATGTTGAAGAAGAAGAATAATATCATGAGAATCACGATGTGTTACTTGTTGCGCTAAAGTTTCCAACCAAAAAGTTGAAGCTGCAGCAACATCAGCCAAAGATATAGCAGGTCTAAGAAGATTACCTGAACACAGATAAGCTTTTCTTAGAAAGGACTCAATTTTCCTATCTAGAGGATCCTTAAACGAAGTACCATCTGACGTAGGAATAGTAGTACGTTTAGCAAGGGTAGAAATAGCCCCATCAACTTTAGGGATCTTGTCCCAAAATTCTAATCTGTCAGACGGCACAGGATATAATTGCTTAAAACGTTTAGAATGAGTAAATGAATTACCCAAATTATCCCATTCTTTGGAAATTACTGCAGAAATAGCATCAGGGACAGGAAAAACTTCTGGAATAACTACAGGAGATTTAAAAACCTTATTTAAACGTTTAGATTTAGTATCAAGAGGACCAGAATCCTCTATTTCTAAAGCAATTAGGACTTCTTTAAGTAAAGAACGAATAAATTCCATTTTAAATAAATATGAAGATTTATCAGCATCAACCTCTGAGACAGAATCCTCTGAACCAGAGGAATCATCAGAATCAGAATGATGATGTTCACTTAAAAATTCATCTGTAGGGAGAGAAGTTTTAAAAGATTTTTTATGTTTACTAGAAGGAGAAATAACAGACATAGCCTTCTTTATGGATTCAGAAACAAAATCTCTTATATTATCAGGAACATTCTGCACCTTAGATGTTGAAGGAACTGCAACAGGCAATGGTACTTTACTAAAGGAAATATTATCTGCTTTAACAAGTTTGTCATGACAATCAATACAAACAACAGCTGGAGGAATAGCTACCAAAAGTTTACAGCAGATACACTTAGCTTTGGTAGATTCAGCACTTGACAGCGATTTTCCTGTAGTATCTTCTGACTCAGATGCAACGTGAGACATCTTGCAATATGTAAGAGAAAAAACAACATATATATAAAGCAAAATTGATCAAATTCCTTAAATGACAGTTTCAGGAATGGGAAAAAATGCCAAAGAACAAGCTTCTAGCAACCAGAAGCAATAAAAAATGAGACTTAAATAATGTGGAGACAAAAGTGACGCCCATATTTTTTCGCGCCAAATAAGACGCCCACATTATTTGGCGCCTAAATGCTTTTTGGCGCCAAAAATGACGCCACATCCGGAACGCCGACATTTTTGGCGCAAAATAACGTCAAAAAAATGACGCAACTTCCGGCGACACGTATGACGCCGGAAACGGAAATAGAATTTTTGCGCCAAAAAAGTCCGCGCCAAGAATGACGCAATAAAATGAAGCATTTTCAGCCCCCGCGAGCCTAACAGCCCACAGGGAAAAAGTCAAATTTTAAGGTAAGAAAAATGTTAAAATGCATTATCCCAAATATGAAACTGACTGTCTGAAAATAAGGAAAGTTGAACATTCTGAGTCAAGGCAAATAAATGTTTGAATACATATATTTAGAACTTTATAAACAAAGTGCCCAACCATAGCTAGGAGTGTCACAGAAAATAAGACTTACTTACCCCAGGACACTCATCTACATATAGTAGATAGCCAAACCAGTACTGAAACGAGAATCAGCAGAGGTAATGGTATATATAAGAGTATATATAAGAGTATATCGTCGATCTGAAAAGGGAGGTAAGAGATGAATCTCTACGACCGATAACAGAGAACCTATGAAATAGACCCCTTAGAAGGAGATCACTGCATTCAAATAGGCAATACTCTCCTCACATCCCTCTGACATTCACTGCACGCTGAGAGGAAAACCGGGCTCCAACTTGCTGCGGAGCGCATATCAACGTAGAATCTAGCACAAACTTACTTCACCACCTCCATCGGAGGCAAAGTTTGTAAAACTGAATTGTGGGTGTGGTGAGGGGTGTATTTATAGGCATTTTGAGATTTGGGAAACTTTGCCCCTCCTGGTAGGAATGTATATCCCATACGTCACTAGCTCATGGACTCTTGCTAATTACATGAAAGAAAGAGGCCCCTTAAACTATACGATGGTGATCTAACCACCAAGTCAGAGATAGTCGAACTTTGGGATTTAAGGATATTAATTGTGATATCCTTGTATAATCCCTGCACCATTGGTTCAGCATACAAAGCTGAAGAGGTCTTATGTGAAAACGAGCAAAGGGGATCGCGTCCGATGCTGCAGTCATGAGACCTAAAACCTCCATGCACATAGCTACTGAAGGGAATGACCGAGACTGAAGGTTCCGACAGGCTGCAACCAACTTCAAACGTCTCTTGTCTGTTAGAGACAAAGTCATGGATACTGAATCTATCCGGAAACCTAAAAAGGTTACCCTTGTCTGAGGAATCAAAGAACTTTTTGGTAAATTGATCCTCCAACTATGTCTTTGAAGAAACAACACTAGTTGATTCGTGTGAGATTCTGCAGAATGTAAAGACTGAGCAAGTACCAAGATATTGTCCAAATAAGGAAACACCGCAATACCCCGCTCTCTGATTACAGAGAGAAGGGCACCAAGAACCTTTGAAAAGATCCTTGGAGCTGTTGCTAGGCCAAAAGGAAGAGCAACAAACTGGTAATGCTTGTCTAGAAAAGAGAATCTCAGGAATTGATAGTGATCTGGATGAATCAGAATATGAAGATATGCACCCTGTAAGTCTATTGTGGACATATAATGCCCTTGCTGAACAAAAGGCAGAATAGTCCTTATAGTCACCATTTTGAATGTTGGTATTCTTACATAACGATTCAAGATTTTTAGATCCAGAACTGATCTGAATGAATTTTCTTTCTTCGGGACAATGAACAGATTTGAATAAAACCCCAGACCCTGTTCCTGAAAAGGAACCAGCACGATTACCTCAGAAGACTCCAGGTCTGAAAAACACTTCAGGAAAGCCTGTGCTTTCTCGGGGTTCACTGGAATGAGAGAAAGAAACTTCTCACAGGCGGTCTTACTCTGAAACCTATTCTGTACCCCTGAGAGACAATGTTCTGAATCCAATGATTTTGGACTGTATTTATCCAAACATCCTTGAAAAATATTAGTCTGCCCCCTACCAGCTGAGCTGGAATGAGGGCAGCACCTTCATGCGGACATGGGGGCTGGTTTAGATCTCTTAAATGGCTTGGATTTATTCCAGACTGAGGAAGGCTTCCAATTGGAAACAGATTCCTTAGGGGAAGGATTAGGTTTCTGTTCCTTATTCTGTAGAAAGGAACGAAAACGGTTAGAAGCTTTAAAGTTGCCCTTAGATTTTTTATCCTGAGGTAAAAAAGCCCCCTTTCCCCCAGTAACAGTTGAAATTATAGAATCCAACTGAGAACCAAATAATTTATTACCTTGGAAAGAAAGAGATAGCACTGTCGATTTAGAACTCATATCAGCATTCCAAGATTTAAGCCATAAAGCTCTTCTAGCTAAAATAGCTAAAGACATATCTAACATCAATTCTGATGATATCAAAAATGGCATCACAAACAAAATTATTAGCATGTTGAATTAACTTAACAATGCTATACATATTATGGTCTGATACTTGTTGCGCTAAAGTTTCCAACCAAAAAGTTAAAGCAGCTGCAACATCAGCCAAAGAAATAGCAGACCTAAGAAGATGACCTGAACATAAATAAGCCTTCCTTAGATAGGATTCAAGTTTCCTATCTAAAGGATCTTTAAAAGAAGTAATGTCTTCCGTAGGAATAGTAGTACGCTTAGCAAGAGTAGAGATGGCCCCATCAACTTTGGGGATTTTTTAAACCTTGAAGGAGTAAAAGAAGTACCCAGTCTATTCCATTCCTTTGAAATCATATCTGAAATAGCATCAGGAACTGGAAAAACCTCTGGAATAACAACATGAGGTTTATAAACTGAATTTAAACGTTTACTAGTTTTAGTATCAAGAGGACTAGACTCCTCTATATCTAATGCAATCAACACTTCCTTCAATAAAGAACGAATGTACTCCATTTTAAATAAATACGAAGATTTTTCAGTGTCAATATCTGAGGCAGGATCTTCTGAATCAGACAGATCCTCATCAGAGATAGATAAATCAGTATGTTGTCGGTCATTTGAAAATTCATCAACTGTATGAGAAGTTTTAAAAGACCTTTTACGTTTATTAGAAGGCGGAATGGCAAACAAAGCCTTCTGAATGGAATCAGAAATAAATTCTCTCAAATTGACAGGAATATCCTGAACATTAGATGTTGATGGACCAGCAACAGGTAATGCAACACTACTGATGGAAATATTCTCTGCATGTAAAAGTTTATCATGACAAACTACAGCCGGAGGAACAGTTACTACAAGTTTACAACAAATGCACTTAGCTTTGGTAGAACCGATATCAGGCAGCAGGATTCCAGTAGTAGATTCTGAAACAGGATCAGATAGAGACATCTTGTAAGAGAAAAAACAACATATAAAGCAAAATTATCTATTTCCTTATATGACAGTTTCAGGAATGGGAAAAAAATGCAAACAGAATAGGCCTCTGACAAAGAAAAAAAGGACCAGAGGCAAAAGGAAATGAAGTCTTACATAATGACAAACAGTTTGGCACCAAAAACGTCCGCAACAAACATGAGCGCCATAGATGACGCAACCTCGTGAAAAGACTCAGCGTCAACTAAGACGCCGGAAATTACGAATTTGCATAAACAAACGTAACTCTCGCTCCAAAAAAGTCTCACGCGAGCCTAATACAGCCCGCAATTTAGAAAAAATTATCAATTTGAAAACTTCAGGTAAAAAATTTTTTTTTAATCCATTTCCCAAATATGAAACTGACAGTCTACAAAAAAGGAAATATACTGATAAACCTGAATCATGGCAAATATAAGTATAAACATATATTTAGAACTTTATATACAAAGTGCCAAACCATAGCTGAGAGTGTCTTAAATAAATGAAACATACTTACCAAAAGACACTCATCCACATGTAGCAGATAGCCAAACCAGTACTGAAATGAGAATCAGTAGAGGTAATGGTATATAAGAGTATATTGTCGATCTGAAAAGGAAAGTAGGAGATGACTCTCTACGACCGATAACAGAGAACCAATGAAATAGACCCCCGTTAGGGAAATCATCGTATTCAATAAGTGATACTCCCTTCACGTCCCTCTGACATTCGCTGTACTCTGAGAGGAATCGGGCTTCAAAATGCTGAGAAGCGCATGTCAACGTAGAAATCTTAGCACAAACTTACTTCACCACCTCCATAGGAGGCAAAGTTTGTAAAACTGAATTGTGGGTGTGGTGAGGGGTGTATTTATAGGCATTTTGAGGTTTGGGAAACTTTGCCCCTCCTGATAGGATTGTATATCCCATATGTCACTAGCTCATGGACTCTTGCCAATTACATGAAAGAAAAAGGTATTAGATCTGGGTAAAGAGGGAGTACCCTCTAACGCATCAGAGTCCTCCATAGCTTGCACTTTTAAAATGGAAACTGCTTCTTCTCCTGTAAACCGCACGGTCAGGAAAGAGGAAGTTAATGAGGCCACACCCGGTCACATGGAGTGCCATGCAGGACTGCCCCTACTGCAGGAAGAAAAGCGCGCCAAACTGACAGGCTGCGCAGTTGTCCAAAACGAAAGTAAAACCTGAATGTTCCCACATCTGCCAGAGCCTCATCTCACACATGTCGCAGCATAAAACATAATAAAACAAATCATGTATAAATCCCCCCTGTTCAATAATCCCCTTCCAGAGATATTAACCCTTGATTCCATACAGATAAAGGAGTCACACTGTGACCCTGTCTTTCTTTCGTTATCATATGAAATAAAATGAAACGATCTTACCGGAATCATCGCCGTAGAACAGACACACAGCCTCTCAAGTTTGACAGTCTTGTAGCATCGCACCTGACATGGACTTAAGTGATAGAAGCAGGCAGTGAAACTTGCCAACACTGATTGCTTAGGAGTTGTTAATATGAGTCTGGATGGATTCGCAGAAAGACTCTCCCTGCATCTCCAGACCCTATTCGTCAATACTCTCACTGAGAGGCTGACAAGACTGCTTAAAATTTCAGTCCCATACCAAAGAGTACTACCCTCCATGAGAGACTACTCCGAATCTTCTGACACTTCTCTGCCATTCTCCTGCGACGAAAGGCAAAGAATGACTGGGGGATGAGGGGAGTGGGGGAGGTATTTAAGCCTTTGGCTGGGGTTTCTTTGCCTCCTCCTGGTGGCCAGGTTCTGTATTCTCACAAGTAAGGAATTAAGCCGTGGACATATTAAGATGGAAAAAAGTGTTAGACTAAATTTAGATTTTATAGGATTAATGTTAAAACCGTTTTGAAATAGTATTTTTAAATGTTAGGAATGTTGCTTCTTTCTCTCATGTGTGTTTGGAGCCTAGGTTAACCTATGGTAATTTTTGGCATTTTGATGAATTTGCCCTGTACAGTCATATGTAATTTTAATGTTTATGTTGTTTGTGTATATGGTTGTTTTTTATTTTAATCATCTACTTGTTTAAATGTATTAGCCAGGTTAGGGTTAACATCATTTGTAATAGCTGAATTCCTCTGTGCTTGTTGGACTCTGATTGGCTGTAGATGTTCAACCCCTTAGCGACGGCTTCTGTAGATGGTATGGTGGTTGTCACTAAGTACTGAAGGATACAGTTGGCCTTTTACAGGGCTGCAGTAACGCGGGTCTTGCCGACAGCTAAGACACCAAGCTATTTCTGGATGTTTCACAAGTAAAGCATCACAAATATAGCGTTCTGGAGCTGACCCCATGCAAGCAATAGCTGGGACAGCATTTGTCATTGTTCACATGCCTGTCACTGATCAGGATCAAGGGTGCCTCCATCACATAACATTACACTTTGAGATCAGTGTGTATCTCATGCTGGATGTCTGCATGTAAAGCCTTTCAGTTCAGTAACAGTCAAGTATGACTGTTACTATGTATACTATTGCTGTGAAAGCCAATAACAAACAGTGATTGTATACTTTAATGCAGCCTGGATTGTGGCATGCTGCAATGCATGCTGGTATGATTCTCATAGGCTATCCCTAGATGTCTCAGGAGTGAGGCAGTCCAGTGATGCCCAATAAAATGCCCCTATAGTCATGTGATTACTGTGACAGCTAGTTACACTGACCCCATGACATGACAGGCCATTGCTTGTAAACCATGGCTTGTCTTGCCCTCCTCTTATCTCCCTGTCTGCAGTCTGACCTTCTGACAGAAAGGACAATTGTAAAACTAATAGCATCAATTTGTGATACATACATTTATTTTAATATATTTTTTTTTCTTTTTTATCACTACAATTGTTTGCCCTTGGTGATAAAATAGTTCAATATAAGTAGTGGCAAAATGCCTCTTGGTAAATACCCTGGGGTGTCTAGTTTCTATAATAATATATACTTTTGTGTAGTTGTTTTAGATCTGGTTTCCACTATTAAACTTAGTCTAAGCACAGCTAATTTTGCAAGCTTTTGGCATTAAATAAACCATTTACTCTATCCTTGTAGTATTAGGCCTATATTTGCTTTATATCACTTAGAATCCTAAATAATAAATCTATTTTGATGTATTTTTCTTTAGCTATATTAGTTGCATAGAAATTATTAAAACAGACAAAAAAAATGCATTTGTCAGTATTAAATTCATATTTATTTGTATGTTATATACCCATATATTGTACCACAGGAAAGGCCTGTTTGTCTGTTAAAACCGGTGTGTAATATCTATGATTGCATAGAGCAGATTAAAAAAAAAACAATAGTGATCAAAAATACCCAAATTGCCTGTGTCATTTAAGCATGGAAACTGAGAAAAACCTCTGTCCTTAAGGGGTTAAATAAGTTATGACTTTGTATCTAATACCTATGACTAGGCTTTGATTGCAACATTTATTTACTCTGACCCCCTCAGTGTCTGGATTTCTGCATTTAATGCACCTTTAAATACAAGCAATATACAATTAATACCACTGACACATTACCTTTCTGCTATGAGCAACCATTAAATGTGATGCATCAGACTAAAGAGCAATTTTTCTCCAAGAAACCTGAATTATGTTACAAATACAGATACAAAAAAATCAGAGCAAAAAACTAAAACTTATGCCTAATTTATCTACATGTTGAACATATTATTCCATTTGCAACCCTTTTTTTTTATATTTACTACATCTACACATTCATACAACGTACGTAATAAATAAATGTCTTACCGTAAAGATTTCCATTAATATTTTCTGTTTGATCCATGTCCGTATTGACTTTCTGGATGGCAGATTGTAAAACAGTTACTCATCAAGCCCAATATTACATTCAGCCTAGAATCCAGGAAAGAGAGATCAGTTAAACACAATGCCTCATAATCACATTCCTATGTGAGGTCTTGTGCAGTAATGCAGACAACCACAATAATGTGCTTTCTCTGAAGAACCCACCACATGTACTTACTCAAGCTGATAAAGGGAGATACATGTAAGTCAAATCAAGTAAAAAATAAACAAGGGGAGAAAAATAAATGACTGCAGGGAAGGATATAATCTTATCGTTCACCACTGCTTGGGCAGTAAGGACCAGTCAAGATATCTATTAATTGAAGTGCTGCTAAATGGACATATAAAGGGATATGAAACACCTTTTTTCTTTCATGATTAAGATAGAACATTCAATTTTAAACAACTTTACTTCTATTATGAAATTTGCTTCATTCTCCAGGTATCTTTTGTTGAAGGTGCAGCAATGCACTACTGGGATCTAGTAAAAAAAAATCTGGTCAGCCAATGACAAAAGGCATATATGTGCACCCACCAACCAGCAGATAGTTCCCAGTAGTGCATTGTTGCTCAGGCAACGATAAATACTGAAATAACTCCCAGTTATGGCTGAATTTTAGCCATGGTTAAAGGGACATTAAACCCATTTTTTTTCTTTCATGATTCAGAAAGATAATATCATTTTAAAAAACATTCCAATTTAATTATATTATCTAATTTACTTCATTATTTAGATATCCTTTGTTGAAGAAATAGCAATGCACATGGGTGAGCCAATCGCAAGAGGCATGTATGTGCAGCCACCAATCAGCAGCTTCTGATCCATCTAGATATGCTTTTCAGCAAAGGATATCAAGAGAATAAAGCAAATGAGATAACAGAAGTAAATGAGAAAGTTGCTTAAAATTGAATGCTCTTTTTAAATTAAGAAATAAAAAAATTGGGTTCCATGTCCATTTAAAGAGAATACAGTTTTTAAAGATGAGGGTATTTGAATCAATAGTAACAGCTTTTAAATTCTGATTTAATCACAATAATGCTAACTAGCATGTGACAACTGTACTGGAAACACAGCACCAGTTCCCAATATTCCAACCTCTATGCTTTTAAGGTTAAAAAAAAAATATGTAAATGTAAAAATTTGCATGTTTGAAAAATAAGCACATGGACAAACATCACATTTGAATTTTTTTAATAAAGTTATATATTTAAAAAGACATAAAACCCAAATTTTAATCAACATTTTAATTTACTTCTTTTATCTAGTTGGCTTTATTATCTTTATATAATTTGCTAAAATATAATGCACTAACGGGAAATGCTGATGATAGGTGGCTACACACATATGCCTGCTGTCATTGACTCACCGATGTGATCAGCTAGCTCCTAGAAGTGCATTGCCACTCTTTTACAAAGGATACTAAGAGAGTGAAGCAAATGTGATAATAGAAATCAGAAAGTTATTTAAAAGAACATTTTAGATTTCATATCCCTTTAAGAATAAAAAGAAATACTCTACAAAAACATTATTGAAATGAACATATATAATTCTGTATTACAGTTTTAGCAAAAGTTTACCATTTTTTACTAACAATTTTTTTAAGATTACACAATTCAACATAATAAAACAGTACATGTTTAACAGCTTAGAAAGATGACAGTATATATATATATATATATATATATATATGTATATACACACACACATGCACAAATGAATATAAAGCATTCACACAATCCAACTTCTATCAGTCTGTACCAGGGTGCAAAGTTATATGCATATAGGACCTGTAAATAAATGCACTCTCTGGATTTGGAAAAAAAAAACACTTTTACTTAATGACGTTTCGGGGGGGGGGGGGGGGGTTCACCCCTTCCTCAGAACACTCTGAAACGTCACTAAGTAAAGTGTTTTTTTTTTCTCAAATCCAGATAGTGCATTTATTTACAGGTCATATATATATGTGTGCATGTATGTATTTCTTCCTGTGTCTCAGTTTTACAAAAGTAAAACAATTACATCATTTACAAGTTTCCTTGTAGAGACACATTAGCATGATATCAAGAAGACGGCAGGTAAGTAACTCTCTAGTGTGCATAAACTTTATTTCTTGCAATTATAGATTTGAATGCAGGTTTGTTATACAGCGTTCAGTATCTTTATTATGGGATAATTCTAAACATGTTTACTTATTCTGAATAGGAAACATTTAACATGTCAAACAAAAAGTGAAGGGCCATTATCTTCTCTGAACAGGGCTCTTGAGTTATCGCAGACTCTGTGCTTTTGTGGACAGGGACAATGTCTGTCAAACCAGGAATGCAGGCAGGATCCACTAGAGGCTTAGCATGCCAAGCTTGTGGTATATATATATATAAATATATATATCTATATATATATGTGTGTCACCAACAGTTAAAAGTGATTGTATTTATGTTGTACTTTTGTCTGTGAAACCCTAAAATCACGTGTAGCTCTGTCCTTAATATTCCCTCTGGCTCAAAATCTGAAACAACATTGTGAGCCCTGGCATACAATCAGTCATGTTTAGGTAATGCACAATGACCAGGCATTACTGTAAATTCATCATGTTTATTATTAAATGCAGGAATAACGTACACATCTATATGATTCTGGGCTATAGTTTTCAAGCATTGCTTCACAGTGACACCAAGTGGCTGTGAGGCTTCTGCAAGTGCGATTAACACAACAAGAAAACAACTGCCCTTTACTTCTCAAAGTTAAACAGTTTCTAATTGTTTTAGACTTAGAAACTCTTCAGCATCAAAAGAGGAGGGGTCTTTGTAAAACATGCGTCATGCAAGGCTGCACAGGTTTTGTATAGAAACTTAAAAGGGGTAGAAAGGTCAAAATTGAAGTGTGCAAAAATGCATTTCAGTCTGAAATAGAAGCATTTTTGCAATATACTTCCAGTAGCAAAATATATGCTTCTAGAAGAATTACTGTTTTTTTTCTGCGGCATACGCACATATCCTGTGAGGGAGCTCAGAGAGCTGAAGATAGTGTGTATTGCTTCTGTGAAGTCATTATTTGTGTCATACAAGCCACCACTGACTATGAGAAGGTAAGGTGTTTGCACACTGTTGCACGGTAAAGTTTTACTAGAAGCATTTTTCTCTAATGGAAGTATATTTAAAAAATGCTTCTATTTCAGATTGAAATGCCCCCATGCGCATTGCAAGTTTGACTTATCACTTTTAAAGCGACATTCTTATGCAAAAATCACACAAGTCTACATTGAATATTTCTCTATTTGATAAAAAAATGTACAATAATTAATAGAAACATTTAATTCACAAAGAATTACAGGAATTTAACGCACTGGTTACTAAGTTCACCAGTCTCTATGGACTTTAGCCTGTTACGCTGTGAATGGCCATGTTGACATATGTTTAAACACAGAGTAAAGGTCTCTAGGACTGAAAGCCAATCAAGCCAAATGACATGTTTATTAAAGGGACATAATACTAATATGCTAAATCCCTTGAAAGTGATGCAGCATAACTGTAAAAAGCTGACAAGAAAATATCACCTGATCATCTCTATGTAAAGAAAGAAGATATTTTACCTCACAATTTCTTCAGCTCAACAGTGTAAATGCACCGGTAACAGTTATACCTCAGCTGCTGTCCAGCTGCAAGTTGAAAACCCCCCCAAAAAAAGTTTATCAGCATCAGCAGTGCTGAGGTCATGCATTGCTTGGCTTTGTTCTCATGAGATTTCATAGTAAACTTGTTTAAACTGAATAGGAAAATAACATGACTGTGCCTGCACATGCCAGATGCACACTCCCTTGCAAGCCCTGGGACTAGCATCCTGATTACAGTGGGGTGTGAATACTTAGGGAAATTGTGAGGTAAATCTCTTCCTTTTTTACATAGAGATGTTCAGGTGATATTTTCTAGTCAGCATTTTACAGCTATGCTGCATCACTTTCAAGTGCTTCAACATTTGGGTATCACGTCTCTTTAATTTGGCAGTATAAGCTCAATTACATGTATACATCTCAACTTAACATTTTCTTTCTTCATTCAATTAAATCATTATATAAAAATCTTGCAAGGTAGCTGCCGGATGCCAATCAAACTTCACTTTATTTTAATTTTAAATATACTGGAATTCTAGGAGTAATAGTTAAAACAATGACAAAACAGTATATATATGTTATGAAAGTATGGGAAATGAAAAGCATTAACTGGACACATTCATATACACACAAGCACAGTCCTATTTATGTCTAATATGGGTGGTTTTCACTGAAATATAAGCGTATTTTTATAACCTATTAAGATATACTGTTTGAAGCAGGCGCTGACAAACGCATTACTAACTTAGGTGACACCTGGAATCTGGGAGAGTCAATCTCCTATTTTTAAGAGCCAGGAAATTATTTTATATAGGGATGTATGTAGAAGAGGGTAGAACCCAAAGGTGTTAGTGATTTCCAGGATTTGTAAAGTACGAATTTAATCCTTAAGGCCCGGGCATTTCAGACAAAAACTTCCCCAAAAGACAAGAGCATTTTTAACATTTTTGCCATCACTACATTTAAACAGAAATAAAGCCTTTTTTATATTTACCTATCAAAACTATATCTATTTTTTTTTTACTAGACAACCCAAATTATTGATCTAGTCCCATTTTGGTATATTTAATGCCACCATATCACTGCCAAATGCGATCAAATAAAAAAAATTAAAAAGAAGTTAACTTTTTCACAAACTTTAGGTTTCTCACTGAAATTATTTACAAACAGCTTTTGTAATCATGGCACACATGGTTGTAAATGCCTCTCTGGGATCCCCTTTATTCAGAAATAGCAGACATATATGGCTTTGACATTGCTTTTTGGTAATTAGAAGGCCACTAATTGCAGCTGCGCACCACACTTGTATTATGCCCAGCAGTGAAGGGGTTAATTAGGTAGCTTGTAGGGTTAATGTTAGCTTTAGTGTATAGATTACCCTTCCACCTGACACATCCCACCCCCTGATCCCTCTCAAACAGCCCACCCACCCAATGGTAACCCCCACCTGCCAGTATGAATATAAAAGGCTTTTATTTATTTATTTATTAATTTTATATATTTTCTGCTGTGTGGGATCCCCCCTTACCCCCCAATCTCCCTGACCCTCCCAAACAGCTCTCTAACCCTACCCTCTCTACCTATTAGCCGCCATCTTAGGTACTGGCATCTGTCTGCCAGTACCCAGTTTTCCCAAATTTGCCAACTTTAGTAAATAAAATAAAAAACATTTTATTTCTGTAGTGTAGCTGCCCCCATCTCGAGATCGATTTCCCACCCTCTAATCCTATCCCTCAGTATGATCCCCCTCTCCCCCACTCTCTCCTTCCCCCTCCCTGCTGCTCTGAGTACTTTTTTTGCAAAGCTGTAGTTGTCCCACCCACCTCCTGCCCCCCCTCCTTACCCTCCCACCCACGATCAGCACTAGGGCTGGGCGATATGGGGGGGGGGAGAAATCGCAATTTTTTTTATAAAAAAAAACGCGATTGTGATTTAATCGCGATTTTCTTATAAATTACTATAGCACCTTAATTTTGCACATGTGGACTGGTGTTACTGTAGCATGAGAGTGGCCCATTGGAATTTAGCACCGACACGACTTCCTGTTCTGTCACTACATCTGAGGGAAAATATTAACTTGTTCTAATGTTTAAAATGCACTGAGGTCCAATGGGAGGCAGCTTAGAAAATACTATTTCAAATTAAAACACAGTGCAAAATAAAGCGGTACTTTATTGTGTTTTAGCCTCTCACATACTCTCGTGGTTTAAAACCGTAACCGCGATTAATCGTGCCGCCTTAATCAGCACCACTGCTGCCCGAAGCAGAGAGGGCCTAAGAGTGGCCGTCTCTGCATCGGTACCTCTAGTTTTAGCGAGATCGTGACAGAGAGAGGCCCAGTAAAGGGTACAGCTCTGGTCGTTAACGTGTTAAAGGCACTTTAAACAAGCAAAATTTTATTTCCAAAAAACAAACATTTAAAGGGGCTGTAAAGTCATGATCCGGCAAGAGTATGTAATTAAAAAAAAATAATTCTAATTTACTTCTATTATCTAATTTGCTTCATTCTCTTGATATCCTTTCCTGAAATCAAACCCAGGTAGAGCTTATCCCCTAGATTTGATGAACCAAGCCAGAGATGAGGCAAGGAATTATCGTAGATTTAAAGTAAATGATAAAAGAACATTTTCTCAAGATAGTGTTACCTTCAGTACAGCACATTGATCACAATATATCAAAATTGTGGGAATTTTGATGAAACATTTTTATTTAGTAGTAGTGACAACATTAGCTCTGGTAGTTAAAAATATAATTTATGCTTACCTGATAAATTCATTTCTCCTGTAGTGTAGTCAGTCCACGGGTCATCCATTACTTATGGGATTATATCTCCTCCCTAACAGGAAGTGCAAGAGGATCACCCAAGCAGAGCTGCTATATAGCTCCTCCCCTCTACGTCATACCCAGTCATTCGACCGAAACCAAACGAGAAAGGAGAAAACTATAGGGTGCAGTGGTGACTGGAGTTTAATTTAAAATTTAGACCTGCCGTAAAAAACAGGGCGGGCCGTGGACTGACTACACTACAGGAGAAATGAATTTATCAGGTAAGCATAAATTATATTTTCTCCTGTTAAGTGTAGTCAGTCCACGGGTCATCCATTACTTATGGGATACCAATACCAAAGCTAAAAGTACACGGATGACGGGAGGGACAGGCAGGATCTTTACACGGAAGGAACCACTGCCTGTAGAACCTTTCTCCCAAAAACAGCCTCCGAAGAAGCAAAAGTGTCAAATTTGTAAAATTTTGAAAAAGTGTGAAGTGAAGACCAAGTTGCAGCCTTGCAAATCTGTTCAACAGAGGCCTCATTCTTAAAGGCCCAAGTGGAAGCCACAGCTCTAGTAGAATGAGCCGTAATCCTTTCAGGAGGCTGCTGTCCAGCAGTCTCATAGGCTAAACGTATTATGCTACGAAGCCAAAAAGAGAGAGAGGTAGCCGAAGCTTTTTGACCTCTCCTCTGTCCAGAATAAACGACAAACAGGGAAGAAGTTTGACGAAAATCTTTAGTTGCCTGCAAATAAAATTTCAGGGCACGGACGACGTCCAGATTGTGCAGAAGTCGTTCCTTCTTTGAAGAAGGGTTAGGGCACAATGATGGAACAACAATCTCTTGATTGATATTCTTGTTAGTGACTACCTTAGGTAAGAACCCAGGTTTAGTGCGCAGAACTACCTTGTCTGAATGAAAAATCAGATAAGGAGAATCACAATGTAAGGCCGATAACTCAGAGACTCTTCGAGCCGAGGAAATAGCCATTAAAAACAGAACTTTCCAAGATAACAGTTTGATATCAATGGAATGAAGGGGTTCAAACGGAACACCTTGCAGAACGTTAAGAACTAAGTTTAAGCTCCACGGCGGAGCAACAGTCTTAAACACAGGCTTAATCCTAGTCAAAGCCTGACAAAAAGCCTGAACGTCTGGAACTTCTGCCAGACGTTTGTGTAAAAGGATAGACAGAGCTGAAATCTGTCCCTTTAACGAACTAGCAGATAAACCCTTTTCTAAACCTTCTTGTAGAAAAGACAATATCCTAGGAATCCTAACCTTACTCCATGAGTAACTCTTGGATTCGCACCAATATAAGTATTTACGCCATATTTTATGGTAAATTTTCCTGGTAACAGGTTTCCTAGCCTGTATTAAGGTATCAATCACTGACTCCGAGAATCCCCGCTTTGATAGAATCAAGCGTTCAATCTCCATGCAGTCAGCCTCAGAGAAATTAGATTTGGATGTTTGAAAGGACCCTGAATCAGAAGGTCCTGTCTCAGAGGCAGAGACCATGGTGGACAGGACGACATGTCCACTAGATCTGCATACCAGGTCCTGCGTGGCCACGCAGGCGCTATTAGAATAATCGATGCTCTCTCCTGTTTGATCCTGGCAATCAATCGAGGAAGCATCGGGAAGGGTGGAAACACATAAGCCATGTTGAAGACCCAAGGAGCTGTCAGAGCATCTATCAGTACCGCTCCCGGGTCCCTGGACCTGGATCCGTAACAAGGAAGCTTGGCGTTCTGGCGAGACGCCATGAGATCCAGATCTGGTTTGCCCCAATGATGAAGCAGTTGGGTAAACACCTCCGGATGAAGTTCCCACTCCCCCGGATGAAAGGTCTGGCGACTTAGAAAATCCGCCTCCCAGTTCTCCACGCCTGGGATGTGGATCGCTGACAGGTGGCAAGAGTGAGACTCTGCCCAGCGAATTATCTTTGAGACTTCCATCATCGCTAGGGAACTCCTTGTTCCTCCTTGATGGTTGATGTAAGCCACAGTCGTGATGTTGTCCGACTGAAACCTGATGAACCTCAGAGTTGCTAACTGAGGCCAAGCCAGAAGAGCATTGAAAATTGCTCTTAATTCCAGAATGTTTATTGGAAGGAGTCTCTCCTCCTGAGTCCATGATCCCTGAGCCTTCAGGGAATTCCAGACTGCGCCCCAACCTAGAAGGCTGGCGTCTGTTGTTACAATCGTCCAATCTGGCCTGCGGAAGGGCATCCCCTTGGACAGATGTGGCCGAGAAAGCCACCATAGAAGAGAATCTCTGGTCTCTTGATCCAGATTTAGCAGAGGGGACAAATCTGATTAATCCCCATTCCACTGACTTAGCATGCACAATTGCAGCGGTCTGAGATGCAGGCGCGCAAAAGGTACTATGTCCATTGCCGCTACCATTAAGCCGATTACCTCCATGCACTGAGCCACTGACGGGTGTTGAATGGAATGAAGGACACGGCAAGCATTTAGAAGTTTTGATAACCTGTCCTCCGTCAGGTAAATTTTCATTTCTACAGAATCTATAAGAGTCCCTAAGAAGGGAACTCTTGTGAGTGGCAATAGAGAACTCTTTTCTACGTTCACCTTCCACCCATGCGACCTTAGAAATGCCAGAACTAACTCTGTATGAGACTTGGCAGTTTGGAAACTTGACGCTTGTATCAGAATGTCGTCTAGGTACGGAGCTACCGCTATGCCTCGCGGTCTTAGTACCGCCAGAAGAGAGCCCAGAACCTTTGTAAAGATTCTTGGAGCCGTAGCTAACCCGAAGGGAAGAGCTACAAACTGGTAATGCCTGTTTAGGAAGGCAAATCTTAGATACCGGTAATGATCCTTGTGAATCGGTATGTGAAGGTAGGCATCCTTTAGATCCACTGTGGTCATGTACTGACCCTCTTGGATCATGGGTAAGATGGTTCAAATAGTTTCCATTTTGAACGATGGAACTCTTAGGAATTTGTTTAGGATCTTTAAGTCCAAGATTGGTCTGAAGGTTCCCTCTTTTTTGGGAACCACAAACAGATTTGAATAGAACCCTTGTCCGTGTTCCGACCGCGGAACTGGGTGGATCACTCCCATTAGTAAGAGGTCTTGTACACAGCGTAGAAACGCCTCTTTCTTTATCTGGTTTGCTGATAACCTTGAAAGATGAAATCTCCCTTGTGGAGGAGAAGCTTTGAAGTCCAGAAGATATCCCTGAGATATGATCTCCAACGCCCAGGGATCCTGGACATCTCTTGCCCAAGCCTGGGCGAAGAGAGAAAGTCTGCCCCCCACTAGATCCGTTTCCGGATCAGGGGCCCTCACTTCATGCTGTCTTAGGGGCAGCAGCAGGTTTTCTGGCCTGCTTGCCCTTGTTCCAGGACTGGTTAGGTTTCCAGCCCTGTCTGTAGCGAGCAACAGTTCCTTCCTGTCTTGGAGCGGAGGAAGTTGATGCTGCTCCTGCCTTGAAGTTACGAAAGGCACGAAAATTAGACTGTTTAGCCCTTGGTTTGGCCCTGTCTTGAGGCAGGGCATGGCCCTTACCTCCAGTAATGTCAGCGATAATTTCTTTCAAACCGGGCCCGAATAATGTCTGCCCTTTGAAAGGAATATTAAGCAATTTAGATTTAGAAGTCACATCAGCTGACCAGGATTTAAGCCACAGCGCTCTACGCGCTTGAATGGCGAATCTGGAGTTCTTAGCCGTAAGTTTGGTTAAGTGTACTACGGCATCAGAAATAAATGAATTAGCTAGCTTAAGGGCTTTAAGCTTGATTATAATCTCATCCAATGGAGCTGTGTCAAGGGTCTCTTCCAGAGACTCAAACCAGAATGCCGCTGCAGCAGTGACAGGCGCAATGCATGCAAGGGGTTGTAATATAAAACCTTGTTGAACAAACATTTTCTTAAGGTAACCCTCTAACTTTTTATCCATTGGATCTGAAAAAGCACAGCTATCCTCCACCGGGATAGTGGTGCGCTTAGCCAGAGTAGAAACTGCTCCTTCCACCTTAGGGACCGTCTGCCATAAGTCCCGTGTGGTGGCGTCTATTGGAAACATTTTTCTAAATATAGGAGGGGGTGAAAAAGGCACACCGGGTCTATCCCACTCCTTGTTAACAATTTCTGTAAGCCTTTTAGGTATAGGAAAAACGTCAGTACACGCCGGTACCGCAAAGTATTTATCCAGCCTACATACTTTCTCTGGAATTGCAACCGTGTTACAATCATTCAGAGCCGCTAAAACCTCCCCTAGTAATACACGGAAGTTCTCAAGCTTAAATTTAAAATTTGAAATGTCTGAATCCAATTTACTTGGATCAGATCCGTCACCCACAGAATGAAGCTCTCCGTCCTCATGTTCTGCAAATTGTGACGCAGTATCAGACATGGCTCTATTATTATCAGCGCACTCTGTTCTTATTCCAGAGTGATCTCGTTTACCTCTAAATTCTGGCAGTTTAGATAGTACTTCAGTCATAACATTAGCCATGTCTTGCAAAGTGATTTGTATGGGCCGCCCTGATGTACTTGGCGCCACAATATCACGCACCTCCTGAGCGGGAGGCGAAGGTACTGACACGTGAGGAGAGTTAGTCGGCATAACTTCCCCCTCGTTGTCTGGTGATATATTTTTCACATATAAAGTTTGACTTTTATTCAAAGTAACATCTATACATTGAGTGCACAAATTTCTATTGGGCTCCACATTGGCCTTTAAACATATTGAACAAACAGCTTCATCTGTGTCAGACATGTTTAAACAGACTAGCAATAACACTAGCAAGCTTGGAAAAAAACTTTTAAATAAATTTACAAGCTATATAAACAACGCTACTGCGCCTTTAAGAAACATAAAAATGTGACACAGTTGAATTAACGATGAACCAAATATGTTAAAACAACCAAATTTTAACAGAAAATGTATAAAGTTAGCAGAGAATTGCACCCACAAGCAAAAGGATGATTAACCCCTTAATACCCAAAACGGATAACAGTTGAAATAATAAACGTTTTTTATCACAGTCAAACACACTGTCACAGATCTGCTGTGACTGATTACCTCCCTCAAAACTAGTTTTGGAGACCCCTGGGCTCTGTAGAGACGTCCTGGATCATGGAGGAAGAAACAGGAAGACTGTGACTAAATTTTTACTGCGCAATAAAGCGCTAAAATAGGCCCCTCCCACTCATATTACAACAGTGGGGAAGCTCAGTAAACTGTTTTTATTCAGAAACAAACGACAGCCATGTGGTAAAAATCATGCCCATAAAGTTTTATCACCAAGTACCTCAGAAAAAACGATTAACATGCCAGTAAACGTTTTTAAAAATGAAGTGTTATTAATAAGCCTGCTGCTAGTCGCTTTCACTGCAGTGCAGGCTCAAATATTACTATAATATAGACAGTATTTTCTTAGTGATTCCATTCCCCAGAAATACCTCAGAGTATACATACATACATATCAGCCTGATACCAGTCGCTACTACTGCATTTAAGGCTGCACTTACATTACATCGGTATTAGCAGTATTTTCTCAGTCAATTCCATTCCTTAGAAAATAATATACTGCACATACCTCCTTGCAGGTGGGCCCTGCATGCTATCCCCTGTTCTGAAGTTACCTCACTCCTCAGAATGGCCGAGAACAGCAAGTGGATCTTAGTTACGACCGCTAAGATCATAGACAAACTCAGGCAGATTCTTCTTCTAATGCTGCCTGAGAAGAAACAACACACTCCGGTGCCGTTTAAAATAACAAACTTTTGATTGAAGGAATAAAAAACTAAGTTTAACACACCACAGTCCTCTCACACGTCCTATCTATTAGTTAGGTGCAAGAGAATGACTGGGTATGACGTAGAGGGGAGGAGCTATATAGCAGCTCTGCTTGGGTGATCCTCTTGCACTTCCTGTTAGGGAGGAGATATAATCCCATAAGTAATGGATGACCCGTGGACTGACTACACTTAACAGGAGAAAAAAAATATGCAAATTTGTGTCTAGAAAACCAGCAACTTTAGGATCAAATCTTTCTCTGATTTTTTTTCCCCCCAAAGTCTTTTTTATTGAGGCAGCAATGGCAAACAAACAAAATCTCATACTGTCATGGCAACACGCACATATACATACATCAAGTCTCGTTTATCCAATACAAAGGTATGTCCTAGAAGTAATGAGCAATACTGGATCCTAAACAAAGGTAGGTTCAATTAGCCATGAGTGGCACCTCTTTTTACATATAAACATTTTAACATGGAAAAGAAATTACTTAACAAGTATTAATCGTAAGACCCATCTTTCGTGTAGGAAATCTGAGAAGAAAGAAGTAGGTCTTTAAGTGTCCACAATATAAACCATCAGAATATAAGCCCGTTATTCTTAAAGCAGAAGAAATACTATTAGTCACCCGTTTCTTGCTCTCCCCTCAGAATTCTGGGGAGGTTAGAGAATTTCTTTGATTACCTATAGTAATAATATAAAAGTGATTATGGAAAGAATTCTGGATAGTAATAGATATGTGTTCCGAGGCAACAGGGCAAGTAGGAGAGGGAGAAAAAAAAAAAAAGGAGGGGGAGCGGAGGATTGCACCTCGATATGTGTGGGTAGCCGTTAAGAGCAGACTATTTCAATTTAATGTCCATAATGTGTGTCGCGTCTCTATCCTTCTCTGTTTTTCTGCTCTCACCCGCTATCAGTATTGTCACCCCCTTAGCCTTCTTATGAAAAGTGGATGAGATAGAGACTGGATATCGTGGTGAATTAAATCTAGAGGCTCTATCCTCTGTCCAATGGGGTCTCCTGGAGATATGCTAAATCAATGTGTTGGGTCTGAAGGTATTTTAACAATAGGCTCCTTTTAGTTGGAGAATTTAGGCCTTTAGGGTTTATAATACGATCCCACCATGAAGCTTTGCACTTTAAAGGAGAGAAGAAAAAAAAAATAAAGAGAAAGATTATAATGTGGGGAACCTATTAGAGGTAACTAAATAGAGATAGTGTGGTAGAATAATAAGAGGCCCTGTTGCCTAAGGTGTGGCAGAGACTTCCTAACTCTGTCGTGAGTATGGGGAGGGCTCGAAAAATCCCTTAACAGCAGGTTATGTTGTGGGGGGGCGGAGCTAGCAGTAGTCCCAACTACCCCCCACCTCACCCGGGTCAAAATGAGTTCAAAATTACATAAATATGAAGATAACATATATATATATATATATATATATATATATATATATATATATCTCTATCAATACAATTATATAAACAAGCACAATTTCAAAACAAACCCTCCAAATACAAATAACATTCAATCACAGTAATGGGTCACTAGCATATAGGAGAGAACCCTGAACCTTGTTTCCCAATAGCTAAGGCCCCAATGTTTGCACCCGACCATGTACCGCCGTCCCCAGATATCTCAGGGTCTAAGGCACACATTCCAACCAACCAAAGTGGGTATTCTACGGCAACACCCCATGGCCAGGCGCAGACCCGGGGCCCTTCCCCTGTCCATATCTGTAATGGAATATATAACAGACTATACATGGTCATATCTAGGTCAACCCAAGTCAGTTATCATGTGTGTCTACGGCAATAAATAGATGCAAAACTTTAAACATTACTCTAAATTAACTTAAGTCTTAATGTTTACATCCGATCATGTACCACTTCCCCCAATATTTCAGGGTCAAAAGCGCTTACTCCGACCCAACAAAGCAGGGCCCCTCCAATAGCACGCCATGACCAGTTGAAAACATGTAACCTCTCCCCCATCTAGTCCTGTAATAAGAGGCATAACAAATAAACTAAACATATTTAGATCAGACTTGAATCAATTGTCATGTGTGTCCTCAGCTAGATATAAGGGGAAATGCTGCGCACTTTTTACTAATAACCTATCTCTTAATGTTTACATCTGACCACCAAGGCCTCCAGTTTTTCAGGATCTAAGGCACTTGTCCTAGCCAAATAAGGCGGGTATTTTTTAATAACATTCCATGGTCAGATGGGAACATGCACCTCCCCCTGGTTATACATGCAATGGAAAACAAAGCAAACAGGCTAGACTTGTGTGTCTACCGCAACATATAAGAGAAAACTTTAAACAGTATTGGACATGAATTTGATTCCTAATGTTTACATCTGATCACGCGCCCCTTCTCCTATGTATATCAGGGTATAAAGCACTTACTCCGACCAAATAAGGCGGGTTTTTCTCAGATAGCAATCCATGATCAGATGAAAACATACGGCCCTTCCACACTATCTGCAATGAAAAACAAAACAATCAGGCTATATACATACATATCAAATTGAGTTGTCTATCTTGCATGTTTGGCCATGGGACGTCCAGCCCATTAGCCGCCACATTCTTAAATACCTTGTGGTGTACCAGATGGTGTGTATCATCTAAAGTCAGTTGATTAAGTGTTGAGCAATGGGCCCCCAGGATTCCATTCCGGAGCATTCACCCTTAAGTCAGGGTTCCCTCTTTGTGGATGTGCAGGGACATTGGGGCCATTCAAAGGCCTCCATGGGGAGTTAGGGGGGCCTGATCTTGTTGGTCCAGATGCCATGTCCTCAGAAGCTCCTGACCCTGTCGAGGTGTCAGAATGATATGTTGTGCTCCGTCCTTCGTGGCTATTAATTTAGTCGAGAATCCCCATCTATACTTGATCTGGTTATTTCTCAGGATTCTGGTAACCTCTGTTCCAGGGTGTAAGAAGAGAGGTCTGGAAACAAGGGGACATCTCTAAATTGTCCACTCAATTGTGGGGAATGCAACATTGCCCTCATCAATTTATCCTAATAGTGTAAGCGAGCTATGGTGTCTCTAGGTTTGCCAGGAGGAAGGTTCCTGGACCTCGCTGTTCTATGTATCCAGTCTATTCTGTCAGTGTCACCAGTAGCAGGGCCCAAGATTGATTGAAATAGGGGTAATGCATATTCTTCCAGCTCTTGTGGGGGTACCGATTCGGGAAATCCCCTCAGCCTTACATTGTTTCGCATGGATTGGTCCTCCAGGTCTGCCACTTTCGCCTCTAAAGGTGAGACTTAATCCGCCAAACTGAGTTTGCCCAAACCAGTTAGCATGATCCACCATGAGATCCTCTTGTTTCCTTTCTATTATGTCAGTGTGCTCATTGATAGAAGAGATATCTCATCTCAGGTCCTCAAAGGATCTCTCCAGCTTATCAAAGTGCCTTGTAAGGGTCTGATTTTGGTTTTCAAACATGTGCTATATGGAGTCAAGCGGTAGAGCAGGGGCGTCCCCCATACTCCTCCCGGGGGTACCGGAATTGGAGAACCTGTTATCAAGGTGGTCATCAAGTAGGTCTGAAATAAGAGAATGCTCATCTTTGGATCTAGTGTTGTCTCTATCTCTGTGAGGATGGAAGTGGTCAATCATAGTCTTTTTAGGTCCAAAGTTACCTTTTTGCTTTTTCTTGGCTTGCTGCGACATGGCAGGTTATCAATCCCAACAAGTGGCTAGCTAGATGAAGTGCTCGGTAGTTAGATGTTATCTTCTTAAAGTGGAGGGGACGACGACATGCAGGACCCTTTAGTCTGACATTTGTTTAAGAGGAGGATCCAGGATATGAAAGACTTTGGGTATCACATAACAGAATAGTGCCTAGATAAGTGTCTTACATATCTGTATTTTGTCGGTGTCTGTTTTACTATTCAATTCTTCTCCCTTGCCCACACTAGAGGAAGCACTTGCAATGTCTCCCTCTCCTGGGGAGTTTGTCACAAGAGGGCCATGTGGGGAAAAGGAGTGTGGATGTGACCCGCTAACAGCTGCTTAGCGGGAAAGGGAACACTATATGTCTAAAGAGGCAGCCTAGTGTTAACTGGTGTAAGGTATATTCAGGGTACTTTTATAATCAATCTATGCCAATAAGGTCACCAGGAGCCCCAGCAGGTGTGGCTAAAAATAGTGTCTCTCTCCCTCAAGGAAGTACCATACAGTCACTGGCTTAAGTCCATGTAGGTGTATACCCCTCCTCCTGCTCCCCTCTTTCAGGGAGCAACACCTCACAAGGTGCAGCTAGGTATCGGAGTATGCCTGTTTTTGCTAGGTGAGCCAGTGGTAACTGGGGGAAATGGTATAAGAAAGGCCCCCTCACAGTACAGCAGGTACACTAGCAGATTTTAATGTAGGGCACAGATAGGTGTGCAGTTAAGGAAAGTTAGTGCAAGCGTGTCCAGCTGCGCTGCGTGTTAATCCCCTCCGGTGTAGTGTACCCCTCAGCTTACTCACATTAGTCTCTGGTGCAGCCAATTCCGCTGAGAGTCTCTTCAGCCCCTGGTCCTTGGTCCACTGCCTGCCCTTCAATCACAGAAAGCTCCGGAGTGGAGCCCCGACCCTCCGGAGCAGGACTAGAAGTCAGATTACTGCCGACACCTCTATGAGTGCTTAGCCAGGCGGATCTCCACGGTAGTAAGCTATACTGACTTGAGACTGTAAGGCCGCCACAGGATTATGTCTCCAACTTTCTAGGTCCGATGCTGTGCGATGCGCTACTGCTCAAATGCAAGCGCTCTCCTACAGGCCTCCTTCTTGTGACGTCAGTCACAATGATGGAGCTGTTCATGCCTGTTGGTCCAGGCCTGCAGTTAGGTCTCCTTGCAGGTCGCCTCATGTCACCTGCTCTGTCCCCCCCTGTCAATGCGCCCTTCCTATCTCTCACCTCTTCTGGGTCACCACTTTCGGCAATAATGAGCTCAGTTGGGCTGGATATTTCAGCTGATAGGGAATAGAGGGAGACTATGGTTGAAGTCCTGACCTGTTGCAATCAGCAAGCCCTCTGTGTTTAAAAAAATTGGCGGTTTTAATCCATATACACCCGTAGTGCCAGGATTTACTTTTTTTTATTGCATACCCAGATATGCTCAGGAGCAGCATTGCACTACTGGAAGATAGCTGCTGATTGCTGGCTGTACATATATGCAACATATCATTGGCCCACCTAATGTGCTCAGTTAACTCCCAGTAGTGCATTGCTGCTCCTTCAACAAAGGATACCAAGAGTATGAAGCAAATCTAACAATAGAAGTAAACTGGAAAGTTGTTTAAAATTATATGCTCTATCTGAATAATGAAAGACAAATGTTGGCCTTCATGTGTCCCTTTAATTATGCATAGTAAAAAACCAAGGTTGCAATTTATTTCACTTTACCTGTAATTCAACTCTGAAAATTGTTTATTAACCTAACCATTAGAAGCTGGAATGGATATTGCAGGATTGCAGGATTCAGATCTGTTACCTTGCAATGTGCTGTGCAGTGATTGCCTGATCTGTGCAGTAGCTTATATCTAACTGTTGCTAACTGGGCAAAGCACAGGAGGTAAGGTAAGCACTCAACAACATTTTCAAGAGATACGCCCTTGGACTGCAAAACGATGCAAGTTTTCTAACAGATTGTATAACTCTAAATCTGAGACTGGAGGCGGAGTCAGTGCAACCTAGGGATGGAGTTGGCATAGTTTGTGTGGCTGAAGCATGGGGTGGAATCTGTGGCAGAGCTGCTCCAGTCAGTATTTTGGGAAGGAGTTGGGTTAGTCTTGGGATAGTCTTTGGGCAAATGTAGGTAATCCCTGATCTCACTTTGTGAAACTGATAAATAGGGGAGGGAAAGCGGCAGGAGGAAGCATAGGACAGATCAGCAAATTCAGCTTTGAAAACGCCTGTATGATGATCTTTTACAATACAGTGCTTAGTTGATGATTTATACTATTAATATATACACAATACGTTATGTCCCTTTAAAAGTGAAGTCGTGCTATGTATTCATATTCAGAGGAATATTTGTTCCACACCTTTTAATACATCAGCGCCAACTGAACCTACAGAAGGGCTGAGCATAAAGTGTGGGCAGATGCTGGCGCTAGTTTTATGATTAAGTTATTATAACAGGAAAAATAAAAAAAGGCACATGTTGCTTTAAAAATTAATTACTTAAATGTGTCCTCTCATTTGTTAGTTTAAGGCTATAGTGCTTATGAAATCACTAACATGTATGTAATAATAACTACAGAACCTATAGGGCTAGACAGACAATAGATTTGAAACATATTTGTCAAGGACTATTATAAATTGTAATTAGCACTTAGATTGTAAGCTCTCTAGGGAGCAGGGCTCTGTAATCCTATTGTTTACCCTTCCTGTCTTATCTTTATTCATTGCACCCCTGTATAGTGCTGTAGAATCTTTTGGCACATTACAATTAAATAAAATATGAAGAGGGCATCATCTTTATTTGTATTTGTTTGTACTGTTCTAGTTCCTTTAAAAATACATGAATATTAGAATGAAGCAAATTAGTTCTGTTGTACAGTCCCACATGGGTCTGTTGCTCCACTTTAGGGCAATCCATTTTACATTATTATGGTCCATAAATTGTTAAGGCTCTGCAACCTATAGAGTAACTCTATTCATACTTTAACTAAAAGAGAGTTAGATTTGCCCATTAGCTTGCACCTGTGCTATACGCACATGACGACAAGGTATGTACACATGGAATGTTTAACTAGTTGCAACTTAAGATCTTCGATTCCACCCTAACACTGGAATCTTTACAGAGACCCAGACTCAGGAACCCTCTCCCGCTCTGTCATTACATGTTTGTGACATACCTGCATGCTAATGTTGTGATATTTAATCTTGAGGGCAAAGGCTGAACAAGCAGAGACTGGCTGAAAAGGATTGCTGCAGAGATGTTTTTAATTATTTTGTGTTATTCTTTTTTTGTGGGAAGCATTGCAGGGGAGTTCATATAAAAATATACAGCATATCGCATTTCTCATTCTGCTTATACACTTCATCAAAGCCTAAATAAATGTGTTATTAATTGTTCTTAACTGTGTGCAAACCTCAGACAAGGTCAGGAATTCTGATTGCATAAAACAACAGTTTGAACTCCTTCATGGGTTGTGTAAAACTGGATTAGCGTTCTAGGTTGTATTCAGGGGGAAGGGGGTAAGTTGACATAGTTACTGGCTGATGAGTATAACATAACACAGATTTCCCTATGCTTGATACCGTTCAAAAGACAACAATGCTATTTTTTGTGATTTGAGGTTTTTAAAGGGATATAAAAAAGCAAAACAATTGTGCTATAGCAATTTGTTATTGCACTACTGCTTGAACAGTGCTGTGAGTTAAACCCCTCATTGAAGTCAGCTCTGGGCTAGCAATGTAGATTCTGAGTTGAACACAGCTTATAAGCTACGGCTACGCACATATCCTACCCTTATTAGCTCAGTAACCTTTTTTAGCTCCAGACCACTACACCTAAGACTGTTGTCTGGTCACCTGTTGGCTGTTTTTTACTACTTTTGTAGCCCTACTAAACTGCTGTCTTAGTGAGCACTGCAGTGGTGGCCTTCAGTATTGCTGCACATAGATAGCATCTATATTACATAAAGTACTAAGGGAACGAAGCCTACCTATATTTACCTATATTTACTCTTCAATCAAGTATTTCAAGAAAATAAAGCACATTTGATAACAGAAGTAAATTGAAGATTTGTTTAAAGGGCCATAATACCCAAATGTTTAAACACTTGAAAGTGATGCAGCATAGCTGTAAAAAGCTTATTAGAAAATATCACTTGAACATCTCTATGTAAAAAAGAAAGATATTATACCTCAAAAGTTCCTCAGTAGCCACCTCCCATTGTAAAGGATTTCTAAGCAGCATTTTAGTGTGTTTGTCCTGGGACATCTGAAGGGACTAGCATCGTGCACTCTCATATTATTTCACCAATCAGGTAAAGGAAGCTTACTATGAAATCTCATGAGAGTTAAGTCAAATCTCATGAGATCACAGTAAGAGTTCATGACCTCAGCACTGCTGATGCTGATTGGCTGCTGTTCATTTCTTAATTTTTTTAAATTTTTTTACCTGCAGCTGGGAGCAGCTGAGTATAACTTTTTACACAGAACTTACTCTGCCTTTGCATGAGAGCATACTAAGGTAGGTCCATGGGTGTGCACGTGTCTTGAGCAATATGACAGTTTGTGTTCAAACACTGAAGAAATGCATCATTCAGACTGCCTGATTCTTTCCATGAAGTTATTTCATTTACAGAAAGCCTTCAGCTAATTATCAAGTCTGTCAGTTAATAATGTAGGCTACAGTTCACAAATTCTAATGATCCCTTTAGGGAGGCAGAGCACCCACATGAGACAACTGGTACATTATTTATAGGACCCTTTATAGATGTAAAAAGTGCTCAGCTTACGTTGCTGCTTTTTAACAGAAGACACCAAGAGAACAAAGAAAACTTGATAATAGAAGTAAATAAGAAAATTGTTTAAAATTGCATGCTCTATCTGAATCTTTAAAGAAACACTTTGGGTTTCATATCCCTTTAGGGACACACAAATGTAATATTTTAAATTATTATACATGAAGATACCATTATAAATAATAACTGCCATTGACTACAACAGAAGCAATAAAGCAATAAAAATATGCACACACATCTATATGGCATAACAATGAATTTTAGCCAACGAACACACAGTGCCAATAATGCACTGTTCTGGAGAACAAACACACAAAGCATTTATAACTTCCTTATGCTTGAAGTAACCACAAAACAAACAAGTGCAAAATGAATCCAGCACTAACAAAGGTGATGATGCACCATGTTTCAGAAAAGTATTCTGTCTACTGCCACGGCTGCTAACGGACAGGTAAGGTTTGTACAAGGAGCGAGGTCACAGACACACGCCAGTCAGGCCTATTTCATGTATCCATACCTCGTATTTTACATACTGACACAGAAAAAGGCACATAGATCAATGGCTGCCTAAAGGCAAAAGAAAAAAAATACCAGCTTCTCGGAACAATTTTTAAACTATAACTTGTATTAAGATTACACTGCAAAATGGTTTAATAATAATCACAATATGTGGGAAATGTGTCCTGTTAATTTTAGCTTACTACATAAGTGCGTAAAGCCAGGGCCTACAAGTATTATTATTATATGCACACAGTATATATACATATAGAGATATTTATTTTTTTTTCAAGTAAAGAAGATGCACTCTCAGGAATTTAAGACAAATCATGTCAATAAAATATTTGTTTTAAATTCCTAAGAGTGCATCTTCTTTGCTTGAAATAATTATTACATATTTGCACCTAGGTTGCCGACTATTGGAAGGAGGATTTGTTTTACTCTGGATTTGATATATATATATATATATATATATATATATATATATATATATATATATATATATATATATATATATATATATATATATTCCTTAAACCCTATAGATTCCCCCACTTAGTGCTATAGACATCAAGGGGTAAATGTATCTAAATAAAGTTCAAAGGGCTCACAACGTTTCTGCCCCAAAAAGCAGGCAAAAATTAGATCTCATATTTATGAAAAGTGATTGTATCAAAAAGGGTATATATTATAGGGCACATTATATCACTTATACAGCATCCCAATTAAAGCATAACGTTTCACATTGATTTCAATAGAAATCCTGATTAAGTCATTCACACCCAGCCAATATTTATCAAAATGCGCCCTTTTGTTTGCAATATAATGGTAACATTTCCTTTCTGCCACCTGGGGATGGTGATTCTGATTGATATTTTTGTATCCTTTTGAGAGTGGCAGACGGGTACTTGATGGTTTATGAGACAGAGTTTTCTACTTCTGGCTGTGATTTTTGTGCTGTTTACAGAAACAAAACATCAAGACCCCTATATCTGCCCCAGAACAGCAGCAAGAATGAGTGAGAAGGAAACTATGGCAATTTACACATAGGAAAAATCTTCTGGGGTAGCCATATACAGGTTTATGAACCCTGTCTGTAAAGTCACTATTTGGTTTACAAATTAAAGAGTTACACTAAGTTTTATCATTTTACCTTCAAATCATTTTTCTGGTTTTAAAAATTCTCAAATAAATATCAGCAACAGTAAAACTATGGCAGTTTTCAAGTAGTGCAAATTACTGGAATAGCAACAATGTCCCATACAATAAGCTGTTACATACAGTAGATTATTATGCAGCTATATCGTATTATTTGAGGTATTGGTTTTATTGCTATTTTGTTGTTGCAATATGGAATCCTTCCAAATATATTGCCTATTTCAGTTGCTAACCATGTATTCAATACAAAATTACTCATGACCTCATTGGCTGGTAAGGACAACTGCCTCTCCTTTACTGGTGGAAAGGTTTCACTTCTGGAAGTATGAAAAGAAAATGTAAAGGGATACTAAATCCACATATTTTCTTTCATGATTCAGACAGAGCATGCAATTTTAAGCAACTTTCTAATTTACTCCTTTTATCAATTTTTCTTTGTTCTCTTGGTGTCGTTAGTTGAAAAGCAGGAATGTAAGCTTAGGAGCGAGGCAATTTTCGGTTCAGCACCTGGGTAGCACTTGCTGATTGTTGGCTAAATGTAGCCACCAATCAGTAAGCGCTGCCCAGGGTGCTGCTTTTTCAAATAAATATACCAAGAGAACGAAGAAAATTGATAAAAGGAGTAAATTAGAAAGTTGCTCTATCTGTATCATGAAAGAAAAAAATGTGGGTTTAGTGTCCCTTTAAGTTTTTTCAAGACAAGAACCACATTTTTTAACCTGTCTCAAATGAAACAAAGAAAGAAGAAAACAAGTTGATAAACATGTTTAAATTGACATTTTAATGTATATTTGCATTAGCAAAAAGTTCAATGTATAATTTTGTAGTTATTTAATCTAAATACTTAGGGTGTGTAAGTATTGATTCTTTTGGGAACTTTTTATTATAAAATGAAATGTATAGTAAAGTCCCTAAAAACCATTTACTGGTCAGACACTATTTCCTCTGAGATGAAAACTAGCCTGATCAAATGTCTGGATGAAGAGAGATACTTGCTATTATTAGTGATTGATTTAGAAATATGAGCATCACAAGAGAGTGGAAAACGGAATGGGTATATTTTTTTCAGTGTTTCTATATCGCAGTATGAAAATGCTGCTCTGTTTAAGAGTATTGTATTATTGTACTGGTGCTTGCATATCATTGTGCTTAACCCATTCAAATTTAAACAGAGTCATAGCCAGGGCAGCAATGCACTAAAGACCTAACTGAATACTTCTGCTTAGCCAATGAAAAGAGGAATGTGTGTAGCCACCAATCACCAGCAAGCCTCCAGTAGCTGCTCCTAAGCCTACCTTAGTAAGCTTTTAACTATAGCATATCAAGTCTGTTAAAATTGCAAGCGTTATCTGAATCTTGATCATCTTCATGTAACATAGCAGCTAGAACAATATCCCAATTGTACCATATTCAATGGTAACTGAGCTACAGAGATAAAACTTCTGTAGAGTTAAGAGATTACAAATTATAGCTGCCCATGGGACTCATTTGTAGTCTAGTTTTTGCAGCATAGCCATGTCACTGAAAGTAAAAGAATGGTGACAGACAGGTCTTTTCTTCACATGATACACTAGTTTTATCTTTTCCTGCCAGCAGAGTGCAGAACATACTCACTAACCAATAAATTAGCTGGGTTTTTTTCCCCCTTTAAACTATTTCTTGCATTTAAATATCAGGCACAAAAGGTAAATTCCACTCTTGCCTCTGTGTCTAATTCACACATGCCGCTGTATCATCTTCATGTGGATTATCTGGAATTCAGAGATGTCACCAAGTAAATACCTGTGGTGAATTGTTCAGCTTATGTGCACAAAGTATACTGTACAGGAAAACAAAAATAGTAAACTGAACACACCCTTCATTTTCTAAATATATTTATTTTGCTAGTTTATGCTGGAATAAATTTGATAACTAAATTCTCAATCAGCTTCAGAGTTTTTTTCTATTGTTTTATGAAACAATAAAAATAGCTTGTTTGTGTTGAAGTGATTATTCATTATTTTCATCCTGATCTATAAATGTATGTACTTATTTTGATTTGTCATTGGGTACAGACTTTGGGATAGATTATGAGTGAAGCGCTGTTTTACGCTCCTGCTCTAACTTAAAGGGCCATAATACCCAAATGTTTAAACACTTGAAAGTGATGCAGCATAGCTGTAAAAAGCTGATTAGAAAATATCACCTGAACATCTCTATGTAAAAAAGAAAGATATTTTACCTCAAAAGTTCCTCAGTAGCCACCTCCCATTGTAAAGGATTTCTAAGCAGCATTTTAGTGTGTTTGTCCTGGGACATCTGAAGGGACTAGCATCGTGCACTCTCATATTATTTCACCAATCAGGTAAAGGAAGCTTACTATGAAATCTCATGAGAGTTAAGTCAAATCTCATGAGATCACAGTAAGAGTTCATGACCTCAGCACTGCTGATGCTGATTGGCTGCTGTTCATTTCTTAATTTTTTTTAAATTTTTTTACCTGCAGCTGGGAGCAGCTGAGTATAACTTTTTACACAGAACTTACTCTGCTGAGCTGAGGAAATTGTGAGGTAAAATATCTTCCTTTTTTACATAGAGATGCTCAGGTGATATTTTCCTGTCAGCTTTTTACAGTTATACTGCATCAGTTTCAAGTGATTTAGCATATGAGTATTATGTCCCTTTAAACAGCACTGGACAGAGGCTATTTGGAAATTTGGATATTGCGGCACCTTTAACGTATTCCCCCATATACTT